>NW_020664483.1:11927349-11943250 GCF_002925995.2 Terrapene triunguis | reverse complement strand
GGGGGGAGAGCCCAGGGTTGGGGTGGCAGGGGGTGCAGGTGGGGGGGAGAGCCCAGGGCTGGAGTGGGGGGCAGGCAAAAAATTTTTTGCTTGGGGCAGCAAAAAACCTAGAGCCGGCCCTGTATTTAAATCACACTTATTAATGTGAGATCCTCATGTCTGCGCCACAGCCATAGCATTTGTATTGCCTTGACACTGTAAAAAATGAATTGATACATTTTGTTTAAAATAAACAAATAGACCTGCTATGTCACATGATTTTATGATAATTTCCACTTTCATTTTCATTTAAATTCAGTTAAAACCCTTCGGTTCTAAACAACCCTTGAGAAATCCTTAAGATAAAAACATTTAAAATAATGGATAATCTGTTTTGGTTCACACTGACATATAATATATGCCATCTTTGCTTGCTTTGGAAAGAGTGTAACACAAAATCCATTACCCCCCAGCCTTTTTGTTAATCATCACTAATCAGCTGTTGCTTCACAAACCAAATTTCCAGTCCTTGTAGGCATGCAGTGTAATGCTAATATACGGCAACAGAATGTTGATAATAGACCATTGGGTACCACTGGCTGCCCCATTAGTGATATCCAGCTGTCCAGATTCATGCATGAGCAAGAAAAGTTTAAGAAGTTAAGATGAAAAGCAGTTAGATGCCTGTGATCCAAACAAGGACAATACACAGATAATTAGTGTGCGGCAAACTGTCTTTCCTAAACAGAATTACTTTTAAGGTAAAACAACTTTTATTTCATTCAGCACCATGTGTGCTGTATATTTTTCAACTAAAATATTCTGACACCATAAGAGAAGGCAGGTTACTATATTTTTCATCTCCATAAGGATAAAAGTGAGATTAAATTACTTCAAAGAAAATACAAACCGTATATGTCTAGTTCATGGAAATAGAGTCCCATCAGATGGATTATTATAATTGGATTATTACAGAAGCTAGTTAATGACTAACAAAATAATTGGTTTTCTCTGCTATGAAGGATGACATATTTTCTTGTCCTAAATAGCACATAGTGAGTGTAATAAGTATTGTGACTCAACTAATCAATCCAGCTTCTATAATCCAAACCCAACCACCAACCACAGCACCAAAGGGAGAATGATCCAGTGATTACAGAGCTACCTTAGCAATCAGGAGATCCAAGTTCAATTCCCTGCTCTGCCACAGATTTCCTGTATGACTCTGGGCAAGTTACTTAGTCTCTCTGTGCCTCAGTTCCCCATCTGTACAATGGAGATAACAGCACTTCCTTACCTCATAGGGGTGTTGTGAGGATAAATATGTTAAAGATTAGGAGATGCTGTGGTAATTGGAGACTGCCTAAGGGCTTGTCTAGTGGTAAGAGCTTGTCTAGATAAACAATTTGTGGCAAGCAATCTACCTTGCACCAGCCTGCTGTGCACTAACTGTCCATGTGGACCCTACTACTGGGCACTAAAAATTCCCTAGTGTGCACTGATCTACTTCCATATCAAATGCACTAAATAAATCCATTTATTCATGTCTGAATATTGGTGACATAGCAAATTTTTTGGAAGTCTTCATGATCCATCACTAACTTTGAGCACTCAGCAGCTGACCTTCAAGTGATCTGCCACACGCCATCCTCCATCCATCTCTTGCTGGTTGTCCCCTACTACGATGACCCTCACCATTCCTTCCATAATAACTTTCTCATTGTTTTTTCCATCTCTACACCCAATGTGACCAAAATACATATGTTTGAGTCTGTTGATTTCTGACAGCAGGATCTGCTTCTTTCCAATAATATTTCTAGCATAGGTATTCTTTCCCCCGCCCCATTCAACAGATATGTAAGAATCATTGCCAGCACCATATTTCAAAAGGTGCTATGGTTTTCCATATTTTCTTAAGGGAGACCATAGCTGAGCAAGCTATCCCTAATCCTCTTCTGATTCTTTGGAACAGCCTCCTGGGGTTGGACATATATTATCTCACATAACTATATTCATCTATGGCTCTACAACTTGTCCATTAATCATGGTATCTGCTTGACCCCTGTTTTTGTTAGTCCTGACAACTTACATACATTTTGTTTTGTCACATTCCGGAAAAGTCCATGTTCCTCACTAACTGTTTTTACAGGCTCCAACGTTTGTTGCATTGCATCATTGTTTGCAGTAAAGAGTGTGTGTCATCAGTATATCTGAGGTTGGTTGAGAGGTGTCTGCCAATGGAAATCCCAGCTCCTTCCACTTTGTCAAAACTTTCCAAGGCTGCCTCACAATGAACTCTGCATATATGATAAAGAGGCTTGGAGACAAAATTCCACATATCCTGCCCTGTGGAAAACCATTGCTGTTCACACCGTGGTGTATTATTGGAATTAAAAGTGCCCTAAAGAACTTATAGTGCACAGCAGAAGGGATCACACACACAGTGTGTGGCAGGTTAGTGCGAGGTAGATTTATACCCTAGGTTGCTATGAACTAACTGTTCATCTAAACAAGCTCCTAGACATATAGACTGATACTTCATAGAAAAGATCAACTATATCTGAGAAGAATTATCTGGATTCCACATATTCTCCGCTATAGCAGAATCAGAGTTTTCACTAACTCAGCCTTATCAGTATTCTTATGGGCTTAAGCAGAAGCTGATTGTGTTCTTTGTCGATTTTAAAACAAGGATTTGAAAGCTCATGTGTAGGTGATTTCTAGATGATTCATATGTAATAAGAAGTGGTTTCCTGAACAGAAAAATATGAGCATTCAGACTGAAAACGTTACATGATACATCCTGCCTGTTTATTATCAGCTACAGCTATTTCATTTGTATTCTCTTCCTAAGGAACAAATCAGTGTAAAAAGACACACACACACACACACACACACACACACACAAAAACCCAACCTCCACTTCCCCTGAAACAACCAAGAACTTCTGAGGGTTTATATTTCTCTATTATATGCCACATGTGGTCAAACCAGTCTTAATTACTTAATGACTGTGGCCAAACCTTATTTAAAGTTGAAAAACATTCAGTTGTTCGGTTCCTACCACTTACTCCTGTTTAAGTTTCTCATGTCTCTGCAATTACTGCCCTACGACCACAACCGGAAGTGAGAATATTCACAGACACAAGAAAAGCTCCCTTTGTTGTATTTCTGAAAAGTCCCACAAACTTCATGAGACAGTGCCACATGTGTTACATGTGTTGAAGTTTGCCCATAGTTATCTTAAATAAAACACAAAATTACTTTTAAAAAGATAAATCTTACATTGAATTTGCTCAAGTACATAGCTTGGCTGAATATTCCTATGGCATAAAGCTAAAGTTATGTAAGTTTTGATGGCTCCATAAATACTACGGTCCAGAACCTCAGCTGGTATAAATTGACTTTAGTGGAGCTAGAATGATTTAAACCAGCTAAGGAAATAACTCAATATTTTTAATTATACACACACACACACACAAATTATTAAGAACACTGTATTGCAGCTCAGCCCATTTTAAATTTTCTATAATTAACTATACAATAAAATGCTCCACAATAAACCACTTTTACTGCCTTCCAAATCTTTCACTTCCATCTACTGCTACACAATTTTCTTAAAGTAATCTCTTTAAATATTTATGAAAGCTGTACAGAACTAGTGGCACTGGAGCCTAAGTCTTCTTTTTGTGCCTGATCCTCTTCCCATTGGCGTGAAAAGCAAAAACTCTTGACTCCAGGGAAGCAGAATAGGCTGGTTAACTACAAACAGGTACAACAGAGACAGCAGTAAAAGCTTCCACTCACCACCTTGATATCAGCAGTAATATAGATTCCGTCCCTGTCTACTATTTAATTTTACATGGGCCAAACAGCTATTATACGACAAAACTTCCAGTCACTAACAAACTGGTCTGGATTTTAATCAGTGACCTGGAGGAGAAAGGCTCAATACCACATTACCGGTCCCAGTTTTAGGCCCCCCCATCCTCTTACAAAGGTTGACACTCCTTCAGTCAGTCTTTCTCTAGTTCTCATTATAAAAGTGAAGACACATTCATTTTAAGCTTTGATAGGTTTTGGGGAAAAACAATAATTAGCATACCTCAGTTGCACATATATTTGGCTGATTTCTTAAACTAATTGTCAAACTGGTTATTCTGATTTGTGATGAAGAGAAGGGATGAAATCCATAAGTACATGGATTTGTGTTGTTTAGTCTTTCAAATTTTAAAACATCTAGAAGGCTCAGTGCATTGCCCTATTACTACAGAAGCTTACACTCCATCCCCACAGAGATAATTTATTAGGAGCTTTATGCTATCGTTTCTGAGACCAAACCTCTCTATATATTTTAGTGAATTCTCATCCACACTCAGGGTATCTAGAACCTGAAAATCTTTAGTTTAAAATACTTTCGTTTAAAATAGGAGCCTGCTCAATACTTTATTTCTTCCAAGGCCATTCTGAATAGTCCCTGACAAAATGTACGGCAATACAATATTATGTCAATTAACTACAGTCAATCAGCTGCTAATACTATGTCTTCATTATTAATGGAAAGCACTGTTCTGCAGTGATATGCCAGAAGAGTAACCAAAAAAAGAAAACTGACCCAGTTTTACCCAGTTTTTACTTACATTGTATTTCCTAACATTTCCCTATCAAATTTATGACTTAGCCTGCAGTTTAAGTTCACAATCAAATATGACCTCTCAACAACCGTCTATTGTTAATGCACTGAGGGTCATCTAGTCCTCAAAACCACATGCTTAACACATACTTGCATTCTGATGGAACTTCATAAATTATGCACCTTATATCACTTTATGTTTTATGTGCATTCATTAACTATAGTGCACCTCTTCAGCTAAACCTTTCTAAAGCATTTAGTAAAAAATATTCTGAAAAAAGAAACACCTTCAAATTACTATACTACTTGGGATTATTTGCATGGCTGATAATTAAATCATCTCAAATGGGGGTTGACTGGTTTTGGAGATTAGGAATGGAATATAGGGTTTTTGCTTCAGGGTCATTAGCCCAGTTCAGTACAGTAGAACCTCAGAGTTACGAACACCAGAGTTACAAACTCACTGGTCAACCACACACCTCATTTGGAACTGGAAGTACGCAATCAGGTAGCAGAGACCAAAAAAAAAAAAAAGCAAATACTGTACAGTAGAGTACCGTGTTAAACATAAACTACTAAAAAAAATTAAGGGAAAGTTTAAAAAAAGATTTGACAAGGTAAGGAAATTGTTTCGGTGCTTGTTTTATTAAAATTAAGATGGTTAAAAGCAATAGTTTTTCTTCTGCATAATAAAGTTTCAAAGCTGCATTAAGTCAATGTTCAGTTGTAAACTTTTGAAAGAACCATAACGTTTTGTTCCGAGTTACAAACATTTAGAATGATGAACAACCTCCATTCCCGAGGTTTTCGTAATTCTGAGGTTCTACTGTAGTGTCTGAAAGCTGTTAGCAGCTGTTGATGTTTGGTGGTCTATGTGAAATGAGTTGATTGTCTCAATCCAGATTCAAGGGGACAAGTGTCAGAATCAGAAAAAAACACCCCAGGAACTGGTATAAACGGAGACCTTTGTTGGCAGTCTCAGCGGTGCTGGCACGGATTGAATGGGTTTAGAAATTGCGCTGCTCTCTCTGCACAGAGGCTGACCTTCCTGATCAGAGTTGAGAGACGCTGGCACCTCTCAGCCCATGCTTTACAGTACATCTTCTGTGGTAACACAGAGAACATCAGTACCTAGAGCTGTCAGTGCAGCTCCTTGAAAAAGCTCCCTTTCTCACACAGTCTTTTTTAAAAATATATATATATACTGCATGTTCACACTTGAATGAATGACTTAAGTTTCAGTTGTCAAAGAAGTGCGTAGGAAACAATTATACATCTCTAAGTGGTGAGACAATCCATATTATAGATTGGGGACAGGAAATTACCTGATAGCATTTAGTATCCAATTTTGTTTAAATAAAAGTCGTCTAGGCTTATAGGTATCACTACAGCAAGTCAAATCAAATCAGGCACACAAATATCAAGTTCTCTCAGTCCTTTCAAAGAGATTTGGTTGATCCCTTCAGCGAGGTCAAAGTCTGAAACCAACTGAAATAAGACATGGAGGTATACACCCTTCGCTGCATACTAATTAGCTTATATTATTTCAACCTTTCTTTGAGCTGTTCACAGTTCCAACTTGCTTTGCCTTGTGGGTACGAAGCTCCTTCCTTAGGGCTCTGGTCTCACATCCTTTAGCAAACCAGTCAAACACTGGCCTGCACTAAACAGCCGCATATTTTTGTGCCATCATATGGTATAGAAGTACCATCCCAACAGAGAATGCACAAACAGAAACATCCGATCCAGCCTACATCTCCACATGAGGTCAAAAGGTAGTAGCTGTGCTCTAAACGGCAGCTGCAGGAAACCAGGATGGATCAGAACATAGTTACAGCCCTTTCTGTTTCTTCTTCCCTGCTCCCAACTGCTCAGCTTAATGTGCAAGCAGCAGAATGAAACTTACAAGATGAATCAGATTCATACCTCACTGCTTACATGGGAGGCAGAGCAGTGGTGACAGAGGGCTAGTTTACACTAGAATAGCTACAGCGGTGCAGCTGCACCGATACAGCTGTGCTGCTGTAGAATGTCTGGTGAAGACGCTCTATGTCGATGGGAGAGAGCTCTCCTGTCAGCATAATAAAACCACCTCCGTGAAAGGCGGTAGCTATGTTGGCGGGAGCAGCTCTCCCACTGACATAGCGCTGTCCACACTGGCGCTTAGGTCGGTGTAACTTATGTCGGTTGGGGGTGGCTCATTCACAGTCCTGAGTGACACAAGTTATATTGACATAACCTGCAGTGTAGACACGCCCTAAGAGAAGGGAGAGGAATAGCAGAGGGGCAGAAGGCACAAGTGAGAGAAACAGCAAGAGACAGGAAATCTTCCAGATCCATACCCCTGGAGTTGACCTTTGGATTATGCAATCTAGGTGCATACAGAAGACCCTGCACTTCCAGGATCCTTGCACCACATGCAACTTATTCAACCAGCCAAAGCACCTTTCTGATTCCCAGACGGTGGTCCCATCTGATCCCAGTGCCAGTGGTTCATAGCCGAGAACGAAGTCCATAATTACATTTGGAAGGGTGCAATGCAACTTCAGTCAAAGGTCATGAAACCTCTGGAAAGTAGGTGAGATCACCACAGCCTTAACGGTGATGAGAGACTGGAAGGGAGTGGCCTGGGTATATCTGTATACCTGGTGGGGAGAGGAGAAGATCAATATTAGGGACAGAGCTCTGTGAATTTTGTTACTTTGCTTAGGGCCTTACAAAATGTAAGCTTGGACTTCTCTCACCAAATCTACTGCAGATCCACTCTGCAGATAGACTCAGGGAGCGAAAAACACGTTAAGATACCTTCTTCAACACCTCTCTCTCTCTCTCTGCTTAAAACGATGACAGTACTACAGATAGAAAACATGGAGTCAGCCAGCCAACTCAGCACTGCACTCTCAGCGGCTCCTGTCTGCTCTGCAGCTGCTGAACAAAGGCAGAGAGCAAATACACTGTTGGAAGGCAGTGTGCAAGGCATCTTCCTTCTCGGTCTACTTCCTCTTCAGCAGTACCCACAAACTAGTAGGGATCTCCCTTTTCTGCCCCTTACACAGCTTTTAAATGTAGGAAGGGGAGAAAAAGGCATCAGCTGTCAGTGAAGTTAAAAGGGAGAAAGAGGGGACAACAGCCAGGGTGAAACATTAAGGAACTATATGCATGGGGATGCATCTTGTACAACACAACTCTTTAATTACCATGTCAGTCACTGACTAGGCTCAGATGGAAGAAAGAGCATCCAGGCTCCTGGAAGGGAACCACCATGTGTAGCACTTTCCTCCTCATAATTCAAACTAAATCTTTCTCATCTAAATCTAGGGCAGGGGTCGGCAACCTTCAGCACGTGGGCCATCAGGGTAGTCTGCTGGTGGGCCACGAGACATTTTGTTTACGTTGACCGTCCACAGGCACGGCTTCCCCGCAGCTCCGGGTGGCCGTGGTTTGCCGTTCCCGGCCACTGGGAGCTGCAGGGGGCCATGCCTGCGGACGGTCAATGTAAACAAAATGTCTCGCGGCTCGCCAGTGGATTACCCTGATGGGCCACATGCCAAACGTTGTTGACCTCTGATCTAGGGATTTAAACAGCCTTCCCAGGTAAACTGCCTCCAGGCTTGGGACTAACATTTCTTTCATAGGGTTACCAGGAATGGAAATTAAGACCATCCACCCTTCTCTCGGAAACTCTAAGGCTAGGTCTACACTACCCGCCTGAATCGGCGGGTAGAAATCGACCTCTCGGGGATCGATTTATCGCGTCCCGTCAGGATGCGACAATCGATCCCCGAATCGACGCTCTTACTCCACCAGCGAAGGTGGGAGTAAGAGCCGTCGACGGGAAGCCGCGGAGGTCGATTTTGCCGCCGTCCTCACAGCGGGGTAAGTCGGCTGCGATACGTCGAATTCAGCTACGCTATTCGCGTAGCTGAATTTGCGTATCTTAAATCGACCCCCCCCGTAGTGAAGACGTAGCCTAATTCACTGAGCTCTCAAGCATTTAAATGATGTACCAACTATTTAGCTACTTATCTGACTATGCAGAGTACTTATTCCATAATAATTTCCTAAAAACGTACTGTTCCTCACACCTTCCTACAACTCCCGCCAGTTTGGATAAATGTACAAGATATATTTCTGTAGAACTTCTACGGTAAAACTGACATGCTGGATTGTAACTCAAATACATCTCCCTCTCAAAGCTCACTTTCAAAATGTGTCCCCTCGTGTCTTAGAAAGCACACCAATAATACAGACTCTGGCAAAATATACCATATTACAGAAAGTCTATTTTCATTTTAAATATGTGAGACTTCAACCTTTTCATCTAGCGACAGTAACTGCACTTACTAACATTGCTATCATTAAAACTGTGAATGCTGCCATTCATGGTTAGCAATCCTGCCACAAAACTGTATTCCCAGCTGAAATTCAGCACAGTTCTGAGGACTGGGGGGCAGTTTTATGGAAGATTTTAACCTCAATGTTTTTGTATTATGAGACTCTTCCATCAGCATCCTCATTACTATAATTCATATACTCTGGCTCCATCTTGCCCAGAAACTGTTGTAGCACCCAAAATGTACTTTCCCTGTTCTGAAGTGCTTAGTCTTAAAGAAACAAACTATAACTATAATGAGATTCTGTAACGCACAATAAAACTATGTTTAAAATAGCTAGGGTTTTATACAAATAGTTTTAAACATATATTAATAAGATCTTGCATTGCTACAAGTCAAAGCAGTGTCAAAATGTAAATAATCCATCAAAAAATCTGGGATAGTCTGTTCTTTGACTGCTTGCTAGGAATTGTATTTGCTATGTAAACATTAATATTGTGCCTGCGGTGGGAGATTTTAGAAGGCACAAAATCCAGTTAGGCAACTGATTCCCACTGTTAGTCAATGGGAGTTGGGCACCCAACTCCTGTGTGTGCTTTTGAAATGTTTCCCATAATGATGTTATCATCTTACAAATCATTGAGGCAACAAAGACGTGAAGAAGTCATTAACATGCCAGTAAGAAGTCCCAAAGGAGGAGGCTTGTTTACACACCATAAGAAAGAGGTGATCCTTTGAATTGTGCCGAGTTGTCTTGGGATCAACTCCAGAGCAGACAAGTGTTATATGATGAACGTCTTCCTTGTTTTTTATGCACAAAGTTTTGTGTATTCAACTGAAAAGACTAAACATGACCACAAGTTCAAAGACTTTTTTAAAAAGGGCAAAAGGAATTTTACGTGCACCCTTGCAAAGCAAGAATAAATCAAAAAGGGATAATGAATTTAATCAAATTTACTTCGAAAATAGTAATTATGTATTGACATCTCACCCAAAGGCTAAGATGATGAATATGCAATGTGATAGGGAAGGCATTTTAACCTCTCAGTTTACAAAGCCCAAGAGGACTTTAAACAAAAGGTGAAACTTCCAGAGAAAGATGCTGAAAGTTGCATAGAAGGCTGTTATAAAGAAGTACAAGGAAATTTCTACCACTGAAGGTTAGTACCTACCATTGTTTCAGACCTAGTTACCTATGCTTATCACAGTGTTTCAGTTTAGAAACATTCTTCTAACAGTAATTGTATTTTGTCAATGACTCTGTTTGGTCTAACAGACTTTGCTTTTATTTCAGATTATTAATTATTATTAATATTATTTCCATTAAAAATGCCTTAGAGACCCAAGTGAAGTTTGGGATCCCATTGTTCTGGGTGCTATACAAACAGAATAACAATTCTCCTGCCCTAATGAGTTTATAATCTAAACATAAGGCAAGACACAAAAAGTGGCTTTACCAACAATGGTTCCAATTCAGGACAGCATCCCAATTTAGGACAATTCAAGCATAAGCTTAAATTCCAGTGAAGTCAATCGAACATAAGCACAGACTTAAGTGCTTTCCCGAATGAGGGCCAATAAAAAGGGAGAAATGCAAAAGCCATGGGCAAATCTGACGATTACATTATCATTATGCAGTGGCTAATGTACACCAGGATGATTTCTCATTCAACTGAAAAATTATGTTGCTTTCTTTTAAATGTCTGCTGAATTTTGTTTTTAATCCTTTGGGATTGCTTCCAGTATGCCCGTTTCTTTTTTTTTTAACCACTGCTTAATTTTTCAATTTTTGTGTGTGCTAATTTTGCTGTTTCAAGGACTTTGTTGTTATATTTTGTTTGTTTCTCTTTTATAAATATGTTAATGAAGACAACCCGAATTGGATTTAGTGATTGGTAATGAGTACAAGTGCTGTCAGGAACTCTAGCAGAAAGCAACCTGAACTCTAACTTCAAAGGAGATTGAGTCAGAAGCAAGGTAACAAGCTGAGCACCAGGTGAAAGGCAACAGCGGCCCTTCTTCAAAAGAATACTGGTTGTGGTCAGTGTGGGTACGGGGAGAGTTGTGACACTGTTTAATCTGATGTTACTTTTTACTTAAAACTCGAATGGAAAAATTAGATTTTCAGACATTTTTCTTGACACTGGCCAATGTGCAGATACTGTATAGATCCAAATTTCACCAACATTTTAGGGGTATTTAGATGGATGGTCCTGATTGGTGCCAATCACTGCTTTCTAGAAAAGAAGAATTCCATATATGATCTGAAGAGGACTAATCTGTTTATTATTAATAGCAGGAAAACAAAGAGAGGCAACTAAACCATCAGGACAAATAATTTGGCTTAAAGTAGCAACAGCCAGGCGATAGACCTTTAAGCTGCGCCCACTGTATTATATTAATGTATTGTTTTGTATTTAATTATTACTCAAGTATTATCCATTGTATCCTGGGAAACAATCATTCTCACACTCCCATGGATTCTCATTGTCAATGCTCCCCACATTCACACAATTCTTCTCACTGGCACTGTCATTTCATAGCTGATGGACAGACACATTTTTCACCTCTCAGGACATTGTATGTTACTGAACCTATGAAGTATGTGTCCTGTAACATCTCAGCTATTAAATGTCAGAATCATCCATCTTAAACTATATATCAAGACGCCATAACCTGGCAGCAAGGAATCCATTTTTTTTCTTATAAGGAAGGCACTTTGGCTCTCAGAATCCACAGCAATTCATTCCATGAAATTTGATTCTGCCCTGCTCTTGGTGGCTAATATACTCAGATAGTATAGTGATAGGTGGTGGCATAAAACCATAAGAAAAATAGGCAGTGTAAAACCCTAACAAAAATCTTTCCATCCTAGTTAGGTTGTACTGCAGAGACTCAGTAGTTTGTTCTTTTTTGTAGTATGGGTTAAAAGTTGTATAGCAATGCAGTTGTTTATTGTATTATTGTACCCTACCCTGACACAAAGGACATGCTGTCTTTTGCAAACTGTAGGGAGTTGAATCGGACATTCACATAGGAGAAAACAGTTTTGCTTCTTCTATATAGCTTCTTCATCCATCAGACCATAATTCCTCTACTATCTAGAGAATCAGAGATATTAAATAAGGAAAATACCCATTTCAGCATCTAGTCCAGCTCCCTGACATCATAGAACATTTTCTAGTGCTTTATCCTTAAAAGTTTAAAGTAATGAGCCTTCTAACAGTTCCTACTTGGGAAGATTTTCCAGATAGCCATACTCTTTTTCCCTTTCTTAATTTTATTCCATTTCTGCCACCTTTGTAGATATCAATTAACTGATGTAAATACGCAAGAGTGTGAGTAATCATACACTTTTAGACATTCATCTTGTCCTCCTACTTAGCTATCTACCCCAAAAATATTTAATTCATTTAAACGTTAATCCTGAATCACTGAAGTCAATGAGAGTTTTGCCCTTCAATAGCAGTACGATAGAGACCTAAAGTTTAATCCTTCATCCTCTAACCATTTTGTTGTTCTTCTCTGAACTCCCATCAATTTGTTATCTTTCTCATAATGAGGTGCACAGGAGTGAATGCAATATTTTAGGCATGCATCTTGCTAAAACACTCATATCTCTGTGGGTCCAAATTATTTTTCAATTAATTCTATTTCGTTGCACATTTTATTGTAAGTAGAAACAGGACAAAGCAGCTCAGATAACAGAAAACCTACAATCTGAACCTTGAGAGAACTCAGGTGAACCTTTCTGAGATGTCAGCTTGTATTTCATGAACCTTTAAAATTCCTGCTTTGGACAAAGACTAGAAACATAAATACTGGAATAAAAAAGGACCTTCTCTTCACATTTTGGGCCCAACTGGAAGAAATACCAGAAATCAGTCTTGAAAGTAACTATGTTATTGCAACAGTTCCAGTCCAAATTGTCAAACAACCCATTACACACTACTGCTTACATAATCGCAAAGTACAACAGCTTAAAGTCATTTTACTTATTTGAAAATGTTTTTGGCACACACTGTCACAGTATGTGGGCACCTCAGACTATACAACTCAATAGAACACACCATAAAAAAACAACCCCCAAAGCCCTCAAACAACAATAATTTTATAAGGTTGGTTATCTGATGTAATTATTTAACGCTACAATTTCCTGTTATTATAACTGCCTTTGAATTGTAAACATAAAATATACCTTGGTAAATTTCTATTATTAGGCAGTTAGCTAGTGTAAACATAAAAGAGCCCAAGCAGACAACTGCCTTATGTTTGTGGCACTAATTAGCAATAGCAGAGTTACAGAAGTAATTATTTATGTAATGAATGTTATGTAATACCCTAACAGCATCCCAGTGCTCACTGATTTCAGGTAATGAGTTTCAGCTGGCCTGACTAGCGTACCCCCAACTCACTATTGTCATAATCTGTATCCAAAAGGGGAACATAATGTATCATTGGAAAATTAATAACTCACTGATCATTAATATTTTTTCATGATGTATGTATGTGGTGTATATTAAGATTCATTGATATATGCTGGAATTATGACTAAAATGTGTTAAACAAGGCATAGCAGGAGTTGGAAAACAGGTCTTCCCCAGATAAAGGAATGTGTAGGTGTTCTCTGACCAGCCCAGTCATCAGACAGAAGCAGTGAAGGTCTATTTACATATTAGGTAAAAAAAGCGATCAAGCTAACAAGCAGGGGAGAAGACAGCTTGGTGTCTACACCCTAGGAGGAAAGAGAAACTTTATCTGGGCTATAAAAACAGAGAGTCTGAACTTAAATGATAAGCAAAGGAATTAACTGATTGTATACATTACTATATTATAAAAGTGTATCAAGTGAGGGTTTTTTATGAAAGCTTCTGATACACTGGTGATTAAGATCATTGTGAATTGTATGTATTAACACTAGGACTTATGTATACATACTGATATTATTCTTAACGGTCTGAGCAAACAAAGAGAGAAACAGGTTTTACCCAGACAGGAGGGAACTTGGTTATCTACCAGTCTTCAATGCATGATGTGTGCAAACACAATGGAAGCCCCCTTTATATAGAAATCAGCAGGGGACAGGAAGACCACAGGAAGGGAAGAACAGCAGGAGGTCATCCTGCTTCTTGAAACAAGGTCATTGCACTTTGGAAGAGATAAGCGAGGACAGAAGCCATCTTTGGCATTCATCACTAGACCGGATACAAGGGGCCAGAGCTCTTGCAAGCTAAGAAAGATGGGGGCCTTCAGCAAAGGAGAGTTTGAAGTATCTGGTAACTGAATATAAGTGAGAAATCTGTTTAGGAAACAAGTCAGCCCCTTGTGCTTCTGTGAAAGGGATTGACTGAATGAGGATCGGCTATGGCTGGAAAGAAGAATGAGGGAAACCATCTTGAATAAAGCATGTACTTTGCTGGATTAAGTTTTAGACTTTTAGATATTTTCTTTTACTTTTATTTGCTTGTATCTCTACTTTTATTTGGCATCAGTCAATCTTTGTCCTATTTGTTTTATTTTTACTATAAATCAACTCAGTCCTGTGTTTGCAGGAAAGGTGTATTTACCCAGTTAGGATAATAAGCTGTGATGTGCTTTTGTCTCTTTAAAGGAGCAAACGAATCTTAATCTCTCTCAATGGTCCAGGAGAGGGCTAGAGATTTTGGAACACATGTTTATTGGGGAAATTCGGGACTGGGAGTGCGTTGGGGTCATATTGCCAGGGGTAAGCAGAGTGTGGCTGGGGGGTAACAAGCAAGTTGCTGGAGTCAGAATAGCTGAATCAAAGGTGCTTAACCCACAGACACTCAGTTCAAGCTTGTATGCTGGCGGGGAGCATCCAGAAAAGAGAACCACAGCAACAGAGTCTTTGGAAGCACTAAGAGTTACAGGGCAGACTGTGACACAACTGCTCACTGGTCTGATTTGCACCCCAGAATATGACAAGTACGTTGACTGTACACAACATTTTACAAAGAGGTACTGATTGATTTTCTACATACACAAGACCTATGAGAAGAGGTTTTCCCATGGCACCAACAAATTTTACCTCAGAATTTTCTTTAAAAATACAGGAAACCATTTTTTTTCTCCTCCTACAATGTTTTACTTGGGTCAAAGTGATTAATATACAACATTTTCACCAGAGGTGCTCAAGCAATTTTTTTAAATTTCATAACTGACGCGGCAAGTCCATAGGTGCCGGGGCTATGAACTGCCAAACCTAGAGATGCTGAGGCTTGGCCCTGGCAAGCCTTAGCACAAATTAAGCACTGATTTTCATTTAAGTACATTCTATGCCAGGAATGAGATTAGGTAACGTGGGACAACCTCAGCAAGTCTGAGCTCTAATCTATCCTCCCAAGAGGATGTCTTCCATCCTTTTTCTTTTAATGGCTGTATCAAAGTAGATATAGAAGAAGTAACAAAAGCTTTCTTAGTTTAATGAACTAGCATTTTTAATGAATGCAGGCTTTGTCAGCTCTGCTTTATCAGCCTCTCACCCGAACAGCAGCCTGAAGATCATATATGGAAGTTTTATTCCCAAGGTGGCTTTACTTATCATTTCAGAATATGACTTGTCTGTCGGGATGATAGTATTTTTGGCTTTGGGGACTGCACTGACTCCCTTTGAGACCAGGCTGAGAGGAACTACACAGAGTAAGTAAATTGTTTTAATTTTGTACAAGTTGAAAATTACCTTTTCTTCCCCCCCTCAACGTTAGCTAGATGACAGTGGCATGATGGCTGATTTTCATTTCAATCAGACGAGCATATGATTAACACCTAATTAGAATGCAGAAATAGAAAGGAGATCATTTTTTAACCTACCCAGGAGAATAGCGTGGTTTTTTTTTAAAAAAAAGATTATGTTAATTAATGATCCTAACATAAAAAAGCTACCAAAATAGCCATCCAAATGCCTTTGCTATACTTTTGGAGTTGTCAGTGTTTT
>NW_020664483.1:11887808-11926949 GCF_002925995.2 Terrapene triunguis | reverse complement strand
CCGCAAATCCCACGCCCCTCCCGCCATGTTCCATCCCCACTAAAAAAGTGTACACCTGCTAGCTAAAACATATGGAGCCAAATGTTACCCACTTAAGGCTACAAAAATCTATTGAAATATTAATCCCAGCAAAGAATCAGGAACATATTGACTTATTTTCTATGAATGCATTATTCATCCACATCAGTTGTTGTTTTGATGGAATGGGTGGCAGATACACTTTGCAGATTTTTATTTCTCTAATTAGGTGCATACTAAAAGTTGTAGCATTTTGTGCAAGTAAAAGAATAAAACCTCTGCTGTTGAATGTAAGTTCTTTTTTGAGCAGCGAAAAGGTCCTGAGGCCTTTCATGTCAGTGACATAAGGCATCGCACACATTGGGAGTTTTCTTTTTTTTCCCCCTTTTGAGATACATAATGTGATTCTGAAATAGAAGTGACAAACATTTTTTAACATTGCATATGTTCAAAGATCTCTGCCAAGAAAAAAAAAAAAGAAAGAAACAAACTATTGGGACCAGGAGCTAAAAGTCCCACAGTTCCATTGTGATATATAATGGGGCAATGTCTCTGACCTTGTCAAATTAGCACAGAAAGAAGCATTCTGAACTGTTTAAGGGGCTTAATGTGCATTTCTTAAATGAATTTCTAGAGAATAATTTCCTATAGGATGGAACCCAATTCTATTCTGTGCTCTGAAGAACCCTGTTAAACCTTGAGAGGTTTATGAAATATGAAAATGTAGTTTGCTAAAGAGAGAGCCTAGGTGGTCTGCAGTAAATTAACCCAGTACTGCTGATTACTACCATTCTTGTGAGTTTGCTCTAAGGGATTTCCATGCTTACAATATAATACCATTTACTAACTGCTAAACTAGATTTGCCCTCTGGCTGCAAGGCAGCAGATATAGGTGTAAAACATGACTAGAAATTAGTTTGACTTAGAGCTACATTTCAAGACTAGAGCAGAGTTGTGTGTAAAGCACAACTAAATATAAATTGTTGCTTATTGTATTGTTTTCCCTGGTGAGCACGATGTAGTTAAGTTTTAGACTGCGATACAGTGATGGTCGGTGCCCTGCCTGCCAGGTAGAAATTACTTCTACTATACTGCATTTAATATTTAGTGTTCAGTAAATCAGGATATGTCTCTGTAAGGGTTGTTTTGTAACAATTAACCTCAGAAAGTGGCTAGCTCAATTTGCATGATAATGAGACATTCATCCAAGAGACATTGAAGTTAAACATGCTAATCAGTTTTTATGCAAACACCTGAGAGTTGGGCACAACAATGGACTTGGGTAAAAAAACCTTTTATTAAACGCAAATCAGTTTTCCAGTAAACACTGCCACAGACAAACTGATAAGGATCTACTGTGAAATACAAGGAGATGCGCCAGCAAGGCAATATTTTCAATGATTCCAGGTTGAATAGGAATACATTTACTATATTCTGAATCAAACGGACACAGTTAAAATCTTCATTATTGCATCAAAAGGGGGGAAAAGATTATATGATGGTAGAGAGGTGTCAGTGGGGACGGTTGCCTCTCTTTTCAGGAACATGACAGTTTTTCAGGGATATGACAGTTTTCTGTACTGTGTTGTATTACTAAGTTTACAGCCTTGCTTATGTCATAGTGAGTAGACTATCACTCTGTTTTTATATTTTATAAAATATAACTTTTATTTTGCAATTTACTCTGCATTTTGTACTCCAGGCCCAAAAGTACCTGATATTTTCATTTAAGGTAACTGGAACTGAATATTGTTCAATTGGGGTAACCACTGTTGGACATCTTGGAGAGAAGAGACAAGGAACTTGACTTTCAGAGGATGCCAAGTCAGGAATAGACATATGTACACTTGGTTAAGTGCAAAATAGACTGTGGTCCCCTCCTCCTGCTCCCCAACAACAGTGAAACAAGAGAGCTGGCGTTGGTTAGTGAGAGCAAAGGAACAGCCAAACAATCTGAAGGATGTCAGGCCAGCTGTGACGGGGTGTCAAGGTTCTTTTCTCTTTATCCACCCTGTTGGAAGGAGATACTGACTAATTTATGCAGACTCATTATGGCAGGTGCGCTTCTGGTGTGGAGTTAGGAGTGGCACTAATTAAAGGGATCGGGTCTCTACAGTGGAGAAGTCTCTGCAAGGAAGCCCTAAGAACAGCCAAGCTTAGGGAGAAAGCTTAGGCTGAAGTTTGTTGTTGTTTAAATTACCAACAAAACCACACCTGAAGAAGAGGGTAAGTGTAGACTGAATACAGTAGACCACATCCTCAGCTGGTGTAAATTGCTGTAACTCCACTGAAGTCAATGGAGCTTTGCCAGTTTACACTGGCTGACTATGTCTGGAGCACAGAGAACTGCAGCTGAATTTTGGGGAGGGTGTGTGGGAAGGGGAACCAGATAATGTACTCTCATCATATGATGGATGATGATGATGATGACACTCTTTCCATTCCACTAGTTTCTCTGGAGGATATTAAACAGCAGGTACTAAAGACACACCTTTTTAAAATCAGCAGGTCCAGATAACTAGCATCCAAGAGTCTTAAAATAGCTATCTGAGGAGCTCGCTGGACCATTGATATTGATTTTCAATAAATCTTGGAACACTGGGGAAGTTCCAGAAGACTGGAACAAAGTTAACGTAGTGCCAATATTTAAAAGGGTAAATGGGATGACTCATGTAATTATAGGCCTGACAGTCTGACATTGATCCTGGGCAAGATAATGGAGCAGCTGACTTGAGGAAGAGGACTTGATCAATACAGAATTAAAGGAGGGTAATATAATTAATGCCAGTCAACTTGGGTTTATGGAAAATAGATCCTATCGAACTAACTTGATGCCTTTTTTGATGAAACAACACGTTTGGTTGACAAAGGTAATATTGTTGATGTAATGTACTTAGACTTCTCTAAAGCATTTTACTTGGTACCACACAACATTTTGATTAAAAATTAGAATGATATAAAATTAATACGGCACACATTAAATGGATTAAAAGCAGATAGACTGATAGGTGTCAAAATTTAAACTTAAACGGGAAATAATGATCGAGTGTTTGCACTTCCAGTGTGCTCCCACAGGGCTCAGTTCTTGGCCCTATGTTATTTATCATTTTTATCAATGACCTGGAAGAAAATATAAAATTATCATTAATAAAGTTTGCAGATGACAAAAATTGAGGGAGTGGTAAATAATGTAAACACTGACACAGAGCAACCTGGATCGCGTGGCAAACTTGTAACAAGCAAACAGTATATGTTTTGTATCAGAGGGTAGCCGTGTTAGTCTGTATCTACAAAAACAACGAGTCTGGTGGCACCTTAAAGACTAACCGATTTATTTGGGCATAAGCTTTTGTGGGTAAAAACCTCACTTCTTCAGATGCAACTGAAGAAGTTAGGTTTTTACCCACAAAAGCTTATGCCCAAATAAATCGGTTAGTCTTTAAGGTGCCACCAGACTCCTTGTTGTTTTAGTATATGTTTTGATATAGCTAAATGTAAATGTAACATCTAGGAAAAATGAATATAGGCCATAATTACAGGATGGTGGGCTCTATCCTGGAAAGCAGTGACTCTGAAAAATATTTCGGGTTGCTAGCGGATAGTTAGCTTAACACGAGCTCCAGTACCCAAAAGGGCAAATGAGAGCCTTGGAAGTATAAATAAGGCAATTTCAAGTAGAAGTAATGAGATTATTTTACCTCTGCATTTGGCACTGGTTTGACCACTACTGGAATACTGTTTCTGGTTGAAAAATTGGAGAGGGTTCAAAGAAGAACCATGGGATTGATTAAAGGGTTAGGAAGTGTGCCTTATAGTGACAGACTCACATCTATTTAGCTCAACAAAGAGAAAGTAAACAATTATAGTCTGAAAGAACTGACACGAGGAACAAATATTTAATAATGGGCTCTTCAATCTAGCAGAGAAAGGCATAATATTTCCCTGGGTGGAAGCTGAAGCGAGACAAATTCAGACAGGAAACAAGGCATAATTTTTTAACATTAAGAGTAATTAATCATTAAAACATCTTACCAAGGGGCATGGTGGTTCTCCATCAATGGCAATTTTTAAATCAGTATTGGATGTTCTTCTTACAGATATTATGTAGGGAATTATTTTGGGGAAATTCTATGGCCTGCACTATACAGGAGGCCAGACTAGATGATCACAATTGTCCCTTCTGGCCTTGGAATTTATGAGTCCACAAACTGGTTCCAAATGTCAAAGGTTTTCTTCTCACTTTTATGCAAAGAATGATTTTTAAAGATTGCCCTTGTTACAGAAATCAAGTATGTTTTTGAAGATAGTAAGAAATATTTTTATTTTATTGCTAATCTATTTATGTTCACCTTGATAAACATGTTAATATCTAGTACAGGGATCGGCAACGTTCGGCACGCGGCTCGCCAGAGTAAGCACCCTGGCGGGCCGGGCCAGTTTATTTACCTGCTGACGCGGCAGGTTCGGCCGATCGCGGCCCCCACTGACCGCGGTTCGCTGAACCGGGCCAATGGGGGCGGCGAGAAGCGGCGCGGGCGAGCGATGAGCTGGCCGCAGCTTCTCTCCGCCCCCATTGGCCCAGGACGGCGAACCGCGGCCAGTGGGGGCCGCGATCGGCCGAACCTGCCGCGTCATCAGGTAAATAAACTGGCCTGGCCCGCCAGGGTGCTTACCCTGGCGAGCCGCGTGCTGAACATTGCCAACCCCTGATCTAGTATTTTAAAATGCTCATCAGAATAGATTAAGGAAAACCATACAATTTATAAGAAAAAAAATTTCTAGAACACTAGTTAGACCTTTTCAGTGATTACCAACTGATGGCCCACAGTGGGGTTTCTGCTACTAGTATATGATTTCACACACAAATCAGATCTTCAGCCAAATCAAGCACCCCTCCTGTTCTCCAAAAATTAACAAACAGCCCAAGAGATTACTTCTGAATTGTTGCATTCATTGATATACAATAGTCTAGCATGCATCATGCTTTAAAATGCATCCCATTGAGGACTTAGATTTGATGTGCTCCTAAGCACCAGGGAACACAACAATATAATGGGGAGGTGCTATACTGGGACCCAAGACAGACACAGTGACACAGCTGGACCTCCAGTCCATCTTTAGAAGTAGTGATGCTGTAACACATGATTTTGTTAAAAACATTTGTACTGTGGCGGCACACAATGGCCCCAGTCAGGACGTGGGTTCCATTCCACTAGGCGGTACACAAAAATATAGGAAGCTAGGGTCCTGTCTCTGAAGAGTTTACAAAAGAAAGGGATGATTATAGTGAGCAAGTAAAGGGGTGGGGGATCTGCAGGCTGGAAGGCTCAGAATTAGAAGGAACTGGTTTAGAGAAGGCAAGAAAAGGAGGTAGCAAGTGCTATTCCCAATGTTAATGATTATTTACACCAATATATGCAGTCTGCAAACTACATGCCACTTTACAAACAGATTGAGTCACATTCCTTTCCCTAAAGTGTTTACAACTCAAGTAAAACACACAGAGAAGATAAGCACTCCCAATGCAATCCATGACTGCTACAGCTCTTCTGAACTCTTATAACAAGGCCTCCATTCAAGCCAGAGACAGGGATTTCTAAGAGCCTGGGGAGGACATTATAGCAAGTTAATTGAAGGAGCTAGAAAAGCGCTGGGGCAGCACACTGAGCCAGAAAGGAGTAGGAAGAACCAGAGAAGGAGAACAGGACATAGGAAAGGTTCAAATATAGGACAGGCAAGGGACAAACATAAGGGAGGGTATAGATAACGTCCAGGGAAATAGATATGCTTTGTGTCTTAAAAACAATAGCCTAAGCCATAGAGCAAGATGAGAAAATAGCTTTTGTCTAAAGAACTCTTGCCCATCTGTTTTACTCTAATTTGCAGTCTACTTTGCCAAAAGAAGTCAGGCTCCCTGAAGCACCATTAAAATAAAAATGATTAGGAAGGGAATTGAAGCAAATAGTACATACAAGTTGTGAGATGCAGATTTAGTTCTGGAAAAGGAAAGGTTGTTTGGTTTTTTGACATTTGTGGTGAAAAAGCACAAAATTGAAATAGGATCAGGCAAAACACTGAAAACGCATAGGGCTGGATGGAATATTTTCAGTTTCTACCATTACATCTGTTTTAGGATTTAATAAACCAGATACAAATAGCCCAGACTTTCAAAAATACAAGCATAAAGTTAGACCTCTAAGGCAAAGTTTAGACACCTAAAAAAATGGCCAGATTTTCAAAAGGGCTGACTAAGCATCTAGAACAGCTATTGACTTCACTGCTGGAGTCTTGAAGACCCATGGAACTCTGGAGAGTCAGGCCAGTTTTTTAGGGACTTAAATATGGACTTCAGAGTGTAACTTTGGTCATCCATTTTAAAAAAAACTTCGCATACAATTTTTGCATTCAACTCTAAAGCTGCTGAAAATACCGTGCTCAATTTATCACTTACTATCCCTGGACAATCTTGGTAAACAGAACCCCAAAGATACATTTCCAAGCTGAAATATCATATAGATGATTATTTAGGAAACCATTCTAACCTGAGCTATGCAAAATTAAACATTTTGTGAGAAAAGTATTAAACAAACAATGCTAGACACTTTGAAATCTGCTGGCTGTCAAAATATGGAAACAGGCATAGCTTAAATTTAAGACATCATGATTATTTTATTCATTCAGTCACTTTTTTCTGCTCAATTCTCCAGTTCAGTGCCGCTTAATATATTCCATCAGAGTTAAGAAGAAAAAAAAGGAAGAGAAACAGAGCAGGAGGTATGGAGACCACTCTGTTGAAAGCATTTTGTTTCATAAAAAAAATAACCGTCATGACAGTGTAGTTGTGGAAGTAGTTCAGGTCTGTTAATGTTTGACATAGGTGTGAAATTTTAAGTAAGTAGACAGTTTCCAATGAAAAGTAATACTATAATAAAGTGAAAGGAACCTAAAAATTAACAAACTCAGAGATTATTTTCATCATAAAGCTCTTTGATGTAAACCAGCTCCTAAAAAACTACTGTCCCTGGTAGCTGTTCCACTGAAGCTCATTATATACATTCCCTTTACAGGATTCTCTTCATTTTTATATGAAAACTTTGTCTCTCAGGAACAACTTTACGCAGAGGATGTGTTTTTACTTTGCCTAGAAACGTCACACTGAACAGGAAATGTATTGTTTCAAATAGAATATATTTCCCTTTAGCCTCCATATAGCTTATTAAATATGATAATATTCCTGCTATATACGGTCCAAACTACCACTGATGTTTCGCACCTGCTTTGTTGTATTTTACATAGTCCTAATTTCAAAGGATCAGTTGCATACTTATTACTATGGTCTTTCACAATTTTGGGGTCAAACTAAGTAATCCTGAAATCTGATCAGGAAAGTTTTTTTTATTTCATACCTCATTGTGATTCTTGTTCAACCATTCCTTAATAGTGGTAAGGGCAATAACAGCAGCAGGCTCATTTGGAAAACCTGAACAAAGAATGGAAATAAAAAGAAGAAATGGGTTAGTTGTGTGTGTATAAATACATACGGAAAATATAAATGATCTGATAACGTCATGTGCTACAATATTTTTTATCAGCAGGAGCTGGGGATTACAATTGGTAAAAGTTTTCCAAATTTACATTTATCAACATTTTGAGTTTAAAGAAGGATGATTTGCAGTTTTTTAATGAAAATATCATCCCATTTTAATTCCAGGCATATACCTAGTCAATTTTTTTTAATTTTGAAGTGTTAAATTAAAAAAAAAAAAACATGGCAATTTCCCCCCCCCATATTTTGATCAACTCTATTTGGCAAAACTCTATTATTCAAGAGTCGTAGAGTACAGGTCATACCACAGAATTGGAAATAAAACCTTTATATCACACAAACATGTATTATGTGTATGCTTCATAACATATAGAAAAACTCTTTTAGAAATATCTTAAGAGTTTTTAAACATCTACCTTTTTTAAAATCTATTTGCCTGTAAAACCACGAGTCCAACTCTGAGAGCCTCATAAGGAGGAAAACAAATGTAACATACATTTTAGAGACCTCTACTAATCTACTATGTAAGATAACGTTGTAAATGTAAGAGTTTACTAAGCATAACATTTTGAATATAAGGTCAGATATTTCCGGATAGACCAAAGATAGTGAAAAGAATTTTCCAACAGTATAGAGCTCATTGCCTTCATGGTTTGTAGGTATAAGACCAAAAGATGTTTTCATTGCTTTTCCTAGGAAATTCCAAATTTGAAGGGATAGGCTATTTTTGTGATAAGTACTTTAAAAAAAATAGAACTGTTCAGTGGGTTGGATTATTAAAATATTCTGGGCAGAGATAAAATGGTGGGTCAAATGCGACTGAGATGGGCAAAAGTGCTAAAAAGAAACACCTTTATCACAGTTTGGTATACATCAGTGTACATGTATAGTATTTTACACTTTATTCACACACCACATAGGTGGAAACAGTTCCCCACTTCCTGAAAGTGAAAAAAGAAAACCCCTCAATGGCCTTGATTGTCCATTGCCTTGCAGCTTGATGGGCCTAATTCTCATTTGTACTAAGGGTACATTATGGGTACGTCTATACTTACCTCCGGGTCTGGCGGTAAGCAATCGATCTGGGATCGATTTATCGCGTCTTGTCTAGATGCGATAAATCAATCCCGGATCGATCCCGGAAGTGCTCGCCGTCGATGCCGGTACTCCTGCTCCGCGAGAGGAGTACGCGGAGTCGACCGGGGAGCCTGCCTGCCACGTCTGGACCCGCGGTAAGTTTGAACTAAGGTACTTCGACTTCAGCTATGTTATTAACGTAGCTGAAGTTGCGTATCTTAGTTCGAAGTGGGGGGTTAGTGTGGACCAGGCCTTAGACTCACTTTAGGATCTCTTTAAATTGCCAGAGCAGTGACCATGACATTTAAGGAAACTCACCCCTTTGGAATTATTTTAATTGTTACGTTTGTGTGCCTTAATGTTAGCCAAACAGGCCAAAGTATTTACATGCTTCAAACGAAGTGTCCATTTGCTTTGAGTCATGTCTCCATAACATCATTTCCCCTAAAAGAAGGATTTTACCCTCATCAAGTGCACAGTTTTGAACTGAGAAATGAGATGTCTACTGTCTATTAGTTTAGTAGGTTAAAACACAAACAGACATTAATAGCACTTGATTAGTATTAACATTCAATATATGCAAATGTTGTACACGTTTCTCATTAAAGAATAAACCTTTCCTTTTAGGGCCCAAAACCAGAGAGGTGCCAAAGACCTTCTACCCTTATTGAAATCAATGGGAGTTGATCAAAGGGGGTTCTCTGCAATTTGCTGGTATGATCCCCTAGGGTTGCACGTCCTTGAAACAATTAACACAGATGCTGTTAAGTTTACTTGGTCCTCCCTCAGTGCAGTGGGCTGGACTTGACTTCTCGAGGTCCCTTCGAGCCCTACATTTCTATGAGTCTACGACTCTAAGTTATCAAAGCAAATTCCTCATACCACAAACCAATGATCAGTTCTTTTTTAAACTAACAGAACCCAAAGTGGGCTCTTCTTAACACTATCAGACGGTCAAATTCTGCTCTAGTTGTATACTGATAACATTGACTTCAAACAGATGTGTGCGAATGCACCCCAGAGAAGAATCCGACTCTTTGTATGAATTTCATTTCAGTTGGGTAACAGACATTTAAAACAGACATCTGTTACATGCAAATTAATAAAACTCTTCCTATAAAACCAGGCCAGCATTTCCCTGCCTTGTATTTGACATGTCTGCATGGCCACACAATGGTTGGGTAGTAATGCCAAGCATATTTCAGACATCAAAATTTTATCATTGTTTATACATGGAATGTTTAGTTACAGAACAAGTCTACTTCTAGCAAGATTTGCCTTTAAGACTTGATTTTCCTCCCCACTGCAGGGCTCTTGCCCAAAGCTGTGATAAAATATTCTCAATTTTATGGAATTATAAATCCCTGAGTAAATTGTACATTATTTAGAAAAATGCTTCCATACTAACTAGCCTTAAACAGAAGTTGATCTACAAAATTGGTGCTCATTTACCACTAAATAGCCAGGATGTGAAAGAAACAGCTTGGGGAACAAAATAAAAACCCTGAACTCTACTTATGATTTCAAGAACTATCTTAAAATCTATAGGAGCCTTTTATGACAACAGTTACAAAAAAAATAAACCTAATTACTTTACACATTTTTTTCTGGCGATATTACTGAAAAAGACAATCACATCGGCTTTATGCATAACTAATACACAATGACAAAAGGATGGAATTTCGCTTGCTATTTTGTACTCTCTCGGCACAAAAGGCCCTACATGTGCCTGAATCCAGTGAACATGAAAACATTTAGCTTTGTAGACTTAGGTGAAGGGAGACGAAGTGCAATGTGATCTTTTAAAACATGTTTTTGTTTTGTTTTTATCTTAAATCTGCATTTCTCAGCCATAACAGCCCTTGTCTGCTCACTCCCACCCTCCCTCCCACACACATACTGTTTCCTTTCTGCACAAAAAGCAATCTCAGTGAGCACGTGGGAATCAAATTACTTGAAAGAAATGAGTTTGAGGAGCGTCATGGTTAACCAATTGCTGGAGCAGCAGCTTAGCCAATTCTGACTAACGGCTCAATTTCACAAAAGATAAAACAGGTAAAGTAATAAGATCGACATTGGCCCATATTACTGCGGTGAATGTTCCTCCAGAATACTGAAAAGGACAAGGGCACAAAAAGCCAAGGGAGCATTAGCCATAAGGTACAAGCAAACTCTGTATCCACACAGCACGTTATTTGAATTATTTGGGGGAGGGGTAGTATTTCTCTTGTGAAGTTTAAATTTAATTTAAAAGAAAAAGTTTATTTATACCCACAGCCCCTAATATGAAACAGGTTTTCCCAGATTCTCCAGTGGCTAAGATGGCAGCATCTTGGAAATAATACTGGGCAGCAACGTAAAAACATTGAGAGTCATCTTAGTTGAAATGGAAATTTTGATCTGACCCTCACCATTCTGCTGGGACTGCGAATTACCACTCACATTCTGTTAGCAGTAGCCATTTTAAAATCTTTTCCTTTTACTATAGCAATATTCCTATCACAGTTTGCAGGGGCTTATGTTGCACCCACTATGTTAGCAGGGCTGGCACGCTGTATAAAAACGCTGATGGATTTCTGCTGACTCACTGAGATAGGTGTGGCTCATTAATCCTACATTGGATTTAAGATGGCAGAAGGAACTAGGGTCTGAGGCAGACAGTTCCTAGGGGATTTGAAAGAAAGAACTCTAGGCTAGACTGAGCTTTGTTATGGTATTGTTATTTCACACTGCCAATAAAAGAATTCCAGAAAGTGGGGTGAGTGTGGGCACTCACCCAGTGTGTGTTGTTTTGTTGTACCGGATTGGGAAAGGACTTCAGCCATAACTAGGCCATGGATGATACAGTGGCATAGCTCCTGTGGTGCGGATGCTGACTACAGTGAGAGAAGGGGTTTTTCCATCCCTGTAGGAACTCCACCTCCCCAACTGATGGTAGCTAGGTCAATGGACGCATTCTTCTATCAACCTAGTTACATCTACACTGGGGATTAGATTATGTCGGCATAGCAGCACTCAGGGGTGTGGAGCCATAGCTATGTCAACCTAAGTTTTAAATGTAGACTAGGCCTAAGCCTATTCACAATTCCCTGTAAGTTTCTTCTTCTATTATCCCAGAACATTAACATTAATAAAAGACTCAGAAGCTGCTATACATACTTGCTCAGTCTTCACAGCCACTGTTTTCTTTTCATACTATTCAAGATTGGTTAGCTGTCTTTGTCTTTAGCAAATATTGGTATACATGCTGATATGTTCATTCTCTTGATTTCCAAAAGTGTGTTATCAAAAAGGTGCATGGTTTAAAAATACGCTTTAGATAGCTAATTTTAATAAAAAGAGAATCAAAAGTATCTTTCATCAGTTTATCCCTTACATGCTCCCTAGTTTTAAAAAAAAATCAGTTATGCCTAGGGCTGGGCGGAAAAGAAGAATTCAGTTGTGTAAAAAAAAATATTGAGGTTTCACCATTTGTTTTCATTCCTATGTGGAACAAAAACGAGACTTTTCAATAACTTTCATTAAAGAGGAGGAGGAGGAGGAGACCCACAGCCATAGGCATAGTATGCAAGGTAGGCGTGGAATTTGGGTAGGCATGGGAATTTGTCCCCTCCCCGATGCGTATCCCTGTTGGCCTGACTGGAGCTGTCCCCCAAATATAAAAGTCAGACTACTCCTATGTCATAGCAGAACACACCCATAGTCCAGTAGTAGAACATTTGCCTGGGCTGTGGGAGATCCAGGTTCAAGGACCTTCCCTGCCCTTCCCTTTGGAACAGGGACTTGAACCTGCGTCTTCCAACAGCCCAAATGAGCATTCTAACCATTGGGTTATTGGCTTTTCTGGGCACTTGCTTTCAGTTCCATCCTGCACCTGAGAAGCCTTCACAACTGAAGTTTCATTGAAATTAAAACAGTTCTGTGAAAAGTTTCAGTTTTGATAAATCATCTTTTTCTGATGGAAAAAAGTTTTATTGAAAAATTCCCAACCAGCTCTCATTATGAATGAACTGCATCCTTTATGCACCTTTGCATATATCTATTACACTTGGTGACAGCCTGTGAAAGCTTCAAAGATCTTCAAACATACATGCTCTGGTATCTGTTTCGGGACATTTTATCTTCTTTCTTCCTGGGAATTACAACAGTGACCAGAGAAATGGTTTCTGAAACAAATTCTGTGCTATGCAAGCTGTTCCAATTCCCATTGTCATAATTCTTCGGAGGAGAGATGATAAAAGAATTACTTTGAATCATTTGAAAGAGATTATATAAAAGAGAGGCAGATCTTTTTAGGGAAGGAGGATGGTGAGTAGGGGTGAGGTGAAAGGGATAGTCATTGAGGATATCTGTTGGGGTCTCCATTCCATCTTCTGTTATTTCCTGGGAAATGATTAGCATGATTTATTCTGAGGACAAAGAGCACAAAACTCCCCTCCTTCATTAATTTATGGAGAACCTGATGAAATTCTCTGTAGTCAGACACTCTGGGGTAAATATTCAGCTTCTTGTGCTGTGGGAATTTACCAAAGGAACATCCATGCTATTGTTAAATGGTATTGCATGCCTAATTTGCCTGTGCAGTATGTGGAAAATGTCCAGTGAGTAACAGTATAATGAGGATTTTGTGGGAGAATATTAATGGAGTTCTATTTTAGTGACTTCAAGATTGTATAGAGACACTAAGGGTTTTATTACTTAGGATTGACCCAGAGTAAAGTTAAGTACTAAGGGTGAAAAATGTTACGTCAGTTAATATGCAACCAAACTAGCCTATTAACAACACATGCAAATACTAAATAGATCCACATTTAATATGATGTACTTCAAGATGATAGACACAGGCAATTTCTACTAGCAGACAATATTAACTGAAACAAATGCCAGGGAAGAGATTCACTTCAGTGACTTTAAACAATGGATAAGTGGCAAACTTAGTCAATTTAACGGGGACTCCTAGTGTTGTCTGTAAACCTACCCATAGTAGGAAACAAGTCTGAAATGGAGCTTGCGAACATAATCCATCTGCTGTATAGTTACTGATTCATTTCAGACAGCTTCTTACTCTCTTGTGGCTTCTAAAAAAGGTAGCTCTTTGTCCTCAATATAGTAATTTACATGTTTTAATGCTTTGCTTTCAAACAATTTATGAAACAGAAGTGAATACAAGTCTGGACAAAGTATTCTTATGAGTCTCTGATAACCAAAAAAGTAACTAAGATGGCATGTTTCTGTGTGCACCAAGATGTGCTAGTTAGTTGATATTGACTATATTCACAAATCACACCTGATTCCTGCTGTTTTATCAATATGAAAAGATAAATAGAATATCTTATATTTGTTTTAAAAACTTTTCAACTCTAATCAATAATGTTGAAAGTAAAATCTAATAACCGTAACTCAATAAATCATTTTTATGTATTTTGGAATTACACACAAACTATTTCTGAAGGCATTATTTTTTGCTGGTTAATTTTGCCAGTCCTGAAGTGTTTGGTATGTAGCAATGAGCAAAAGCAGTGGTGCTGGTGTGGCAATAAAGACTATTTTCTAGGTTCATCTTAAAGAGGTGTTCAACATTCACCGTCAAAATGTTCTGAAACCACACACTGATGCATGTGGGATGAAAATGTGTTCTGAATACACAACAGAACAGTGAACAACTGAGCTTCATTATGGTCATGTGGATTAAGCTTAGCTATTGCGGGCATTGTAATCATAACAGTGCAAGTCTATCATCAGACATGATGATGTAAAGAGACAAAAGAGCTATATATGATAACCCTACCTCAGGCATAGCTTGCAATACCTGCAGTTGTCCTTCAGTTGTGAAAACTGAAATCACCTAATGCTGGGGCAACTCATTACAATGGTAAATCTGACCTTTTTGGAAGCAAAGATGCTAGTGTTTTACCAACTAGCTTAGCCTTTTAGCCAGAGGCATGAGATGATTCGTTGACACACATGCTGCTTCCTTGGCCATTTTCCTTGGTATTGATTTATATTCTCACCTTGAAAAGAAAGTTTGGATCAATCAGAGTGGAGGAGAGGGATAGGACGCATGGGCTTTCTGCCAAATGAACTATTTTCTTTAACTCGCACAGTCACACCATACCTCACAACTGCTTCCCCTCCCCTAAAAAAAAGTTTTTCTCACTAATATAGTTGAATGCAATATTAGTAAAACAGTTACTTTCGTGACATCTAGGTAGCAAGACTGCAGATATATTAGTATAGGTTGTGGGATGTACCCAGGAGACAATTAAGTACCATTTGTGTCAAATGCCACCACAACCAAAAGAAATATGAGAAATCTCACATAATACATATGTGAAAATTTCTCAAGAAATGATCATGGCTCGCTATTCCTGTCAAGCAGGGGAATGTGCCTTTTAAATCTCTCCTCTTTAGAAAATGCATGACCTCACCAGCAGCAGTTGAAAACTAAATAAACTTTTGAAAGAGTGATTGCAAATACATTCAAACACAACTCACAGATGGTAAGTGGGTAGTTGGTAGAGGGTAATTAATACAATAAATATGAACCTAGGAAATCCAGTGAGGAAGCAGACTGGACCAATCGTAACCCAAAACGCTCCCAGAGTGGGCAGTGGATTTAAAAAAATTAAGTGCCCTTCCCTCATAAAGAGCCATACTCTGGACAAATGGATCACCACAAGTTCAGCCACACCAAAGAAACAGGTACCAGAAGGCATCAGGTCAAACAGGAACCAGAAGGTGTCACTCTCCTTATCTGGCTAGCAAAAGCAAGATAATTTGTGGGCCGAGACACACTGACTTTCCTTACAACAGGGCTAGCTCAAGCAAAGCCTGTCAGAGAAATAAACCAATGTGGACTCATTGTTAGACTGATAGTAATCTCTTGTCAAATCAGCATAACAATCTACATTCATCATCTAGAATTTCAGATATTTTGTCTGTAAGTGTTGCGAGGCAGAGCAGTGCCTACGATTTCAAGCCAAAGGGTCAACTAGAGATCAGTGTCTCAGCCAGGCCAGTCTACATCTAAAAAAGGTTCAAGACAAAAGAACATGTCACCAATTGTACCTACTAAACACACATTACATTTTGTCCAAATTCATTCTAAGTGGTATATTGATATTCTAAGGAAATTAAATGACATGCTAATCACATTAACAGCACAAGTGAGCATAGGTAGCAGATACTATCATTATGGGTGCCCTATGAGCAGGGCGATAGAGTGTAGAGCTAGGCAAATTTTTTCATATGAGTCGTTTATTAGCTGAAAAATGTAGTTTTAGAGAGACCAGACTATTTGTGAATTGCAGTTGAATTTGGCAAGGAGTTTCAGAAAAAAGAAACAGAAAACATCTAAACATTCTGTTTAGACATTTTCAAAAGAAAACATTTCAACTTTGTTTCAAAATTATGGTTTGCGTAGGAATTTAGCTAGATTCATTTAAAGAAAAACAAACAAAGGAATAAACACACCTAAAACCTAAACTAAACAAAAAATCTGAAAAAAAAAAAATCATTTCACCTGAAACTATTATTTTCCAGTTCCGCCAACGAACCCAAACAATCATTTATTCACTCAGCTCTAATAGAGAGACTAGCACAAACATGCTATAAATTTCCATTGAGGAAAAGATGCAAAATGAATTCTATGCTCATGCTGTTTGATGTACTCCATACTATAGCTGTTACAAATTGTGGAATTTTACTGAAAGGACATATTTACACTGGCATCTGCTGAGAGATGCAGTTTTTCCATGAGTTGTAGGACATACTTTCATGCAAGAGACATTGTATTACAATGCAGGTTTTCTGGAGAATCACATCTTTCTCTGCAAAAATATTATTTTTCTACAGTATAAGCAGTGCACTCATATTAGTAGATGGGATTTGGGCTTAATTTCTCTTTAATGTTTGTAGAGAGCTTTGTGTAGTGGCCATGTCAGAGGTGCTTCAGTGCTCTAAAATTCCTTTAAAAAATGTAACAGACAGGCTTCTCTTTGGAGATACTCTGACAATCAAATTGCTTCAGAGCTGTGATGTTTAATGTGTTATGTAATGGATTTTTTCTTGCTCAGAGTATTTCTGAAATGCACATGGGAAGTGTTAGAACATCAAGCAGAGCACAATAGTGGAATAACAAAGAGTATGTCTCCAAAACACTGAAAGGGAATTTTTGCAGCTCTCATTGCCCTGACAATGCAGGGCTGCATATGTGCAGTTAGAACACACACACATAATGCAAATACTTAGTAAATTACTCCATATGAGAGAGATTCTTCAATACGTACATATATATTTGTAGGTGTAGATATTAATATCCATCAACATCATGTGTGTGTATATAGATACATGCATGTGAGGGCAGATGCGATGTTTGTCTGTCCATACATAAATATTTAGACATACACACAATTATTCATTATTATGATTATTAATATTTATGATTCATCTCTATATTTCTAACTTCTGAACAAGCCAAATTGTCTTCCAAGCTTATGACATAATATAACAAAAAGTAATCTGAATAAAGGTGCAAATCACTAATCAACTGTGAAATCCCCATCATACACTGAATTGAACAGCAATAGGACACTGGCTTCATGTATAGTTAAGATTCCAAAAGATTAAACAGCCATTTCTATCCACTGATTTAAATGCATATACCTTGCTGTTCTTTACTGAACAAAAGTGTACAAAAAAATTATCCAGCTTTCCCAAAGAGTGCAGCCTACACTGCAAGGACATATATTTAGAGATAAAAAATATCAGTCTATAGTACTGTAAATCCAATCCATTCACACAAACGATAAATGACTATCGACTAGAGAAGTGATTCTCAGCCATCTCCCTACTGGCACAACCCCAGGATCCTCCTCCCTTCTTGTTGGAATCTAGCCAGGACAAGCCTCCCATATAATAATATAGGAAGGGTAGGGTGCTCATGACTCCGAGACACCTATGCCTCCCGAGCCTAGAGTTGTATAACTGTGCTTGCAGACAGTATCCAGAGTAGCTATCTATCTTCTTTATAGCAATAGGGGGAAATATTCTAAAAAATAAACAGAGCTAGACTACGACTTCATACCACGAGCAAGCCAATTGGCCTACAGACAGTTAAATAAAACTAATGTTCCACTCTCAGTGGATTCCTTAGGTGAAATCTTAGCACCAATGAAGTCAATGACAAAACTTCCATTGGCTACAATGGGGCCAGAATTTGACTCTTTCTGTCCAGAGGAAAAAAAAGCCCACATCTCCTGTCCATCTGCAGATCCAGGTAACTATCCCACCCTTGCAAAGCTCTCTCTTTGCTATCCTGTAGAATAATGAAATGATACATGGACAATGGCTAAAAAATATAGAAAGAAAATGAGCTGCTCAATTCCACTAAAGACTTGAGGGGAAAAAAGGTGACACCCTAGCCTTGTCATATCAGCACTGCCCTTTAAAACCACTTCCACCTTACTCAGTCATTTTGGCTATTCTGCTTTCTAGTAGCATCTGAAGAAGTGAGGTTCTTACCCACAAAAGCTTATGCGCCCAATACTTCTGTTAGTCTTAAAGGTGCCACAGGACCCTCTGTTGCTTTTTACAGATTCAGACTAACACGGCTACCCCTCTGATACCTGCTTTCTAGTGCAGCCCTGAAACCTAGAGGATTATCAGAAAGCAACAGAGTACTCAGTAAAGGCTCTACGCATACAAGAAGAAACAAAAAAGTGTGGCATTATTTCTACTGAAGCACAGTTCTTATCTCCTTTCTAACAAGACTGCAAAGAAAATCAAAGATTTCCTAAGAGGGCATTGGGAGCTAGCTAAAAAATACACATATACTTAGTGCCTTCTGAAAAATCAGAAACAAAAATTTCCTTTTATCATTTTCTCCTCAAGTCTTATTTGGAAAACTGGAAAGAAGTTACAGAACCCTGACCCTGGGAAGGCTGGGTGAAAAGCAAGATACTATCTGAGGCACATTTAATCTAGTTAGTTTGCTCTTTTAACAAATGCAGTATTGATTTTTGGTTTGTGTATATTATTCAGACTGATTTTTCACCTTGCCTACAGTACTGATAAAAACATAGTGAAGGGTCACACAGACCAGCAGTTACCTATTCAGAAAATCTACAACAGTTGAAAGCTGAAATACTTCCAGACAGCTATGAGCTCAAAAACGCGACTACATTTTGGAAGAAAGAAAAAAAAAACTTCCGGTATTCAGTACGTAAAATGGCCACTGTTTTTCACTTTATATTAGATCATTCTGTATGACATCAACCTACACTACATAAAATGCTAAAAATGAATACATGTGTAGTATGTCTGGCATGACATATCACTGCATTATCTCAACATTTTCTGCATCAAATTTTAAAGGAGAGAGAATTTTTCTCCTCACCTAGGTGCAATAATTCTTTCAGCATAATTTTTGTAGAAATCATTTACTTGGCAAGAGATGACATCCATCTGGAAATATATATAGATATATCTTTTTATCCACCGGGTTTACAACTATATTCACTTTTCTGGTACTGTATATATCAGCAGTTGGTCAGTTTGCTCTGGCTACCTAACTTCTTTCTCGGCTGTATTGTACAGATTTTGGGAGCTCAAAACAAAGTACATGGAACCATCCTGCAGTGAGTCTTCACTTGCTCCAATGCTGCATTTAACATTTATTGATTGTGCTGTACAGGGTATCAGTCACATTCCACATCAAAGATGAAATAAATTTAAATAGAAGCCGTTCTAGAGGATAGCATCCGAGGAAAACCTACTTTAAAACATGTAGAAAAGGACAACATACTCACAATATAAGACCCTGATCTTGCAAACAAGCTCTGAATAAATGTACTGCTCTCTATAGGACTACTCATGTGCAAATGTTTACAAGATTGTGTAATGGACCAAAATATAATCATTTCTGAGAAAATCTCCAAAAGGTTACATTTATTCTCCCATCTCTTTCTCTTATTTTTAGGGCGGATTCCCATTTACACAAATTATATTATTTATACCCACTTTAGGACCCTTTTACACAGCCACAGCAGCATAAAGGGAACTCAGTGTAAATGAGAATCAAGTCCTTCATCTCCAATATTGGTTAGATTATTCTGTTAGTCAAATAAACTAATAATGGCCTAGATTTTATCATGTTCCTCATGCTTTAAAAAGATCATAAAATTAATTGTCAAACAACAATTTAAAAAAATATTCTTTTCTGCTAATATCTATAATTTGCATTTCACTCACAATTATGCAGTTTCTGAATCTTGCATACTTCAATCAAAAAGGAAATTAAATAAGTAGTTAATAGCATTTCCAATCCCACAAATTCAAATCCAATTTAATCTTGATATGAACTTTAAGTCTTATTAACACTTGTTTTAAATAGCATATCCAGTGTGTACCCAAAATAGTTGTCAAAGTATCGTGCTGAAATTTTTTAGCATCATTATACTAGCAAAGTGTGTTTTGCTTTAGTGGATAACGGAAACTCCTCTTGCTTATGAAGATTTATCATTACAAAATGTCAAAATCTCTGTTATTCCCAACCTCAGTAAGCCTGACCCTTAAGTGGAATCATTTAATTTGTCTGAGGACATCCTTCAGGAAAAATAAATTTGGCCATTTACCATACATTCTTTTACAAGTTATTCTGCAAACGTGTCAATGTAAATAGGCATAGACCCCAGTCAGAAAGATGGGTTAGATCTGAAAAGAAAGGATCTGAAAAGAAGCCATCTGTGGCTGGCTTGATCAAGCTGTGAAGATAGGGACAGATTAAGACATTTCTATTGTTCAACAGCCCAGTACAAATAAAAAGCTGGTGTGGACAACTGAAATTTAAATTACTTACTACTCGCCAGACAAATTGATGACTTGCACTTAAAAATCAGGCATTTCCAACCTGAGCCTTTCAGTGAAAACTGACCTGTTACCTCAATTTTCTTGTAAATGCAGCTGAGTGGCAGAAGAAATGAAGGAATTTTCCTACTACTTTGTCACACGTCTCCTGTGGCTCCACTTAGCTAATTATGCCCTTCGCTGTATCTCAGGAAAAGCACATTTTCCAGTTAGACATCAATATTTTAGATATATGACAAATTGTCTTAGAAAATAAAATTCCTGGATTGAGTAGAGGACATGGGAAGTGGCAGGCATATGGCGAGACAGTATGGAAGCCAGCAGAAAGTAGGGGAAAGCACATAAGCTTACTAGATGGAGAGACAAACAATTATTAAGCAGTGAAATAAGGACTAGAAAGTGTAAAAGTGTTTACAATCTTACAAATGAGTGGAAAACATAAAAAGGAGTCAGCTTTTACATTATTGATATGGAATGCAAGAACTATAATCAAGACATACTATAGGGAAAGGCAATAATGGTGTTAGATAATTCAAGTTCCATTAACTTATCATAGTAAAAGTGCCTCTCACTTGATGCTATTATTTTCAATGTATAATACAAAATGGCTTGTATAAGTGCAACCAGGCAGGCTGACAGCAATTCCGGGCCACAGGGCAGAACAGTTAGTCAGTGCTCTTCCGGCACGGCCAGGGTTTCCATGCCTGCCGGCGGGCCCTCCACCCACAGCGAGGGGTCCTCCCGCAGCAGCCCAGCCATGGCAGGGGTCCCCCACACCTGCCCAGCCGTGGCGAGCGGACCCCGCAGTGTTTCAGCCATGGCAGGCGGTGAGGGGACCCAGAGCTCCCAGCCGCTGTGGGTGCTGGACCCTCCTCCCTCTCCATTTTGTCAGGGATATTTTTAGTAAAAAACACAGTAAAGGTCACAGGCTTCTGTGAATTTTTGTTTATTGCCCATGACCTGTCCGTGATTTTTACTAAAAATATCCGTGACAAAATCTGAGCCTTATTTATAGGGGCTAGGCCAAAATCTCTAGTTTGTTAGTCTCTAAGGTGCCACAAGTACTCCTGTTCTTTAGGCTTAATGGAGTCAGCATAGGAGTAGAATGAGACATGAAACAGGAGACAGAAGGATTTGGAGCCGTAATTGAGAAGATATGTGGTAGGGTTCACTTGAATGGGAAACAAAAATAGATAAGTGTTTTTATCATACTGCCCGAGGAACATGTATGTTATCCTACTGTAGCTAAACAAGATTTAAAATAAAACACAGAAGAGACAATGTAGGTATACAAGGGATTACAAAAGTAATCAAGAGTAACAGAGGGGCATCCACAAGGCATTCACACATCATGCTTTAGTGCTTAAAATAGGATCAAAATGATAACAAAATTGTAAGATGTATAAATAGAGCAGTTAAATACAAATCAGAGTCAATTATACTACTACTGATAGAGATTAGATAAGACATGTTTAATTTACTGTTTACACCACTTGTTGCCTTATTTAAAAGTATTTGACAAATGGAGAACACATTGGAGGGAGGGCAACTGAATGAAAGGGAGAATCAAGTATCTCAAAGTCAAAAAGGTTAGAGAAACCAAGTTTGTGTTCCTTAGAAAAAAGAGATTATGAGTGGGTCTCACTAAGATATACAAAATTCTCAAGTGAATAGAAAGCATAATTGCTACAAGGCTATTTGAGCTAGTGCAAACATAAAAACGAGGGAGTGTGAACTTAAGTGAAGAAAGCTCCATCAAAAAGGAATTTGGGAAGCAATTCTTTACACAGCTAGTAATAGAAACAAGGAAAGAACTGCCCAGGGCACCAATCAGTGCAACTTATATAAACAGTTTAAAAATGAATTGGACAACTATTGGAAAGAAGAGTGATAGAGAAGTGGTAGGCTCAAAGGAGCAGGGGTGGCACATACATGAGTTTCTTGACGGTCTCTTGCTCTAAAATTTTAAATGTCTGACTTGGTTCCTATCAGTCTCCAGGGACACTTTGGGGATCTTTCTTGTATCTAAATCATGTAAAAGATTTGAATAAAACTATTAAGTACATATAGCAAATAACAGGGTTTGCTGTCACTTCAAAGAAATGTTGACATTTTAGGTAATGGAGTGAGCATGTAGAAAACATAGCTTAATGGTCACAAATTGCACTTAAACTGGCAAGGAAGGATTGAATATATTAAGAAAGTCCAGGTAAAATTAGAGCAGCAACACAGTGACTAGGAAAGAAATTGGGTAAGGTTCTGATAACTGCTCACATTGAGAAGTATCTTACTCAAGTAATCCCATTGATTTTAAGGGTAGCAGAATCTGGCCTTTAGGGTTTATAGAAATTATTGCAGCCCTCAGGCTAATGATTTCCTGGAGTAAAACAGGGCAACATACTGGATTCAAAGGATTAAATTAATGTCTATGATTTAATGTAAGTGTTCTGTTTATTTATATGGGAATTATGGCCCAGATTCAGCAAAACATTTAAACACATGTTTAAGTCCATCCCTATCCAATGCACAGCAGAGGTTTGAACACAAGTTTAATTTTAAATATGTGCTTTGCTGATTTCAGGCCTACTAGGATGATCTACCAATCTGTTGTGAGGAAGCTGTAATGGGTTTCACCATTACTGGACAAGGGAAGACTATGAGACGACCTAATAGATAAATTCACAGATGTTAATTGTTTTTAATAGTCTATATGAAAAATAAATAAATATTGGGGAGTAATTTAAAACCAGGGGTCATATAATGCAAGTTACAAAATTAAGAGAAAACATGGAATTTTGGCAGAACTATTCAGTAGGAAACCCATAAAACGTGTTGATAGTAACGGTAATAAAGGCAAATAATAAAAATGAGTAGATGATGAGAGAACAACATTTATATGGAGAGAAAAGAATTTAGGACACCAGGCATGACAAAATGGGGAGCCAAGGTTGAAATATACTCAAAAAGAAAAAGGTAAAGTGACCACTTCTTGTCTAGCAACTGCTTAGAACACTGACAAAATTGGCTAAAGATTGTCCATTTATTAAACAGACCTTCATTATCAAGAAAAATAATCTGGTTTAAAACAGGAAGAGTTCATTAAGTGTTAAGGTAGTTTGGTTGATTGGTTTTCACACTTACTGGCAATGCTGCTCATAGAGAAATATTTCTATCAATTCCTACTCAAAAAGCATTCAACTGAATTCCGGGGTCAAGATCCGCATAAAATGTATGGCAATCAACTTGGCAAACCTACAAGGAAGTCAACTATAATAATAATAATAATAATAATAAAAAAAACCTGAAAGGACCAAAGATAATCTAAGAAAAGCTTAGAAAATCAATTCTTTTCCAACAGATGCCTGAAACCCCACTTCAGTGACTGTCCTTAATGAAATGATTTTGAATAAACTCTGTGCAATTATTAAAGAAATAATAGTTAAATCTTTTGATGTGGATTGAATGCAATTTGGTAAAGCATTATGTATTAATAAATCAAGTATCTTAAGGTTCCTGATAATTTGATTTGTCACCTGTTGAATGTTCCACATTACTTGGATGCCAAATGTGATGGATTCTACTGCTGCTTCTGATTACCTATATTCAGTAAAATAGTCACAACTCATTAATCAGGCCATACGATAACTGGTCTGGTCTGAGATGCCACAAAATGGAATCTTCATTAGGGATGACAGAGAAACAGTGCCAATATGCCCACTCATTATCTACATCATAGCTGACAATTTGATTAGAAGAGAGCACTGAGTCTAATGTATTTCTATTAAATGAACCTATTGGCTTCCAGTACATTATTCTATACTAAAAGTTAGCAAGTTATAATCCACAGACTACACAGAAAAATAAAAAAGACTCATGGAGCTGTCCACAGTTATTAGCGAGTACCTAAGTAGCATTATCATTTCTGCCTGGGGTCCCAGGTCACATTTATTGCTATGCAAAATGCAATGACTTCTAATATCTGTCTGGTTTTGGAACTGGGTTTTATTTCTCTAAAATGGACCAAAAATTATCTTCTCTTAATTGAGAGGGTTATTTAGCAATTATGTTGTTCTTTTTGCTCACCCTTGATAAGAGAAAAATAAAAGAATATAATCCATTAGTAAATACAGCTTGAAAAATCTTGATCTTACTTTGCTGGTCCTGTTAATGGCAGCAGCTTAAAAAAAAATGTTCTGAACTCATAATGGGCTGCTATATTATGTTTACAACCTACAGTGGTATAATGTTTAGTACCTATTATGGACATAAGCATAATACCTTATGGTAATTAAAGACATAAGAAAATGATTAATGTTCTTAGGCCATAAAGTGTATCAGCTGAAAAGCTATTATGATTGCACTGTCGAAAGCTCACAGCCTACACTGGGCAATTGTCCTGATGGATGCAATTTACACGGATATATATTCTACTTAAAACTGATATTCATTTTTCAAACTTTGGTAATGATCTGGTACATAAAGCTTAAACAATACACAAGACACTGATCAATGTTGGAATAGTTAATTAACTGTAATCCTAATATTTGGAACTATTTTTGTTTAACAGGTTCTAGGCCTTCTAACCTTGGCTTTTCTGCAGTTTGAATTCCCAACAGTTCATGGTATCACTTGTTCCTTTTCAGAAATGCTCTTCTAACATCATAAAAACAAAGGAATATGAAAGTGAATTCTGAAAACCTTTTAACTGTCTTTCAGCTGGACTGATGTATTCACATTTATCAAGAGAAATGATGCAATTACTACAGTCACAACCAAGATTCACTGGTGCATATTTAGGGCCCCAATTCAGCAGGGTGCTTAAGCATATGCCTAAACTTTAAGCACGAGTAGCTGCATTGACCTAAATAGGACTACCTGTATGCTCCAGTACTTTGCAGATTCAGATAATTACAGGTTCTGTGAGAATACTGTGTAGCATGTCAAATTTCAGCAGCAGCAATGGTGATGCTCAGAAGGTGTGTCTGGTAACATCTAAAATAATCTGTTATGAGTACCTTCTAACAACCGATGGACAGCTCTGTAGTAAACTTAAAGGCTGTACAGCCTAATTCTCATGTACGCTAAGGCTCCTTTACATTACTCTGGTCAATTAAATTTATATCAATTTTAAGTCCTGTTCACACAGCCAGAAGAGTGTGAAGGGGAGTTAATGTAGGAAAATGAGAATCACGCCCTATATAATACACTGATAATTCCCCCCCAAGAGTTAATAAGCACAAGTGATAGTTACCCATTGTACAGTCTCAAGGAGTGGTTAGTGCTCCAGAAGTAGAGAGGAAGGTGAAGGTATTGCTCTTATTGACCATACAGTGCATGTAGTCTCCACTGGATGGGTTTTACCATTGATAATCATGTATGGAGTTGTAACTCAGTAGGAATTAAGTTCCAACATGAATCAGTCCTATGGAGGTTCAATCATTCAGAACTATATTCAAGTACCCTTTCACATACTGAAAAGTAACTTATTCAATAAGAGGTCTAAATTAAGTCAATGGGACTACTCATTTGGTAAGGTGCTACTCAGGCCTGGTCTACACTAGGCTTTTATGTCGAATTTAGCGCCGTTATATCGAATTAACCCTGCACCCGTCCACACCAGGAAGCCATTTAGTTCGACATAGAGCCCTCTTTAAATCGATTTCTGTAATCCTCCCCAACGAGAGGAGTAGCGCTAAATTCGAAATGGCCATATCGAATTAGGCTAGGTGTGGATGGAAATCGACGCTAATAGCTCCGGGAGCTATCCCACAGTGCACCACTCTGTTGACGCTCTGGACAGCAGTCCGAGCTCGGATGCTCTGACCAGCCACACCCCGGGAAAATTTGAATTCCTTTTCCTGTCTGGGCAGTTTGAAGCGCAGTTTCTGTTTGGACACCGTGGCGAGCTCAGCAGCAGTGGCAGCAGTGGCAACGATGCAGAGCTCTCCAGCAGAGATGGCCGTGCAATCCAATAGAAAGAGGGCCCCAGCATGGACGGATCGGGAAGTCTTGGATCTCATCGCTGTGTGGGGAGATGAGTCCGTGCTTTCCGAGCTGCGCTCCAAAAGACGGAATGCAAAGACCTATGAGAAGATCTCTAAAGCCATGGCAGAGAGAGGCTACAGCCGGGATGCAACGCAGTGCCGCGTGAAAATCAAGGAGCTGAGACAAGGCTACCAGAAGACCAAAGAGGCAAACGGACGCTCCGGATCCCAGCCCCACACATCCCGTTTCTACGAGGCACTGCATTCCATCCTAGGTGCGGCCGCCACCACTACCCCACCCCTGACCGTGGACTCTGAGGATGGGATATTGTCCGCGGCTGGTTCCTCAGCGGACGGGGAAGAGGAGGAAGGAGATGAGGAGGACGAGGCAGTAGACAGCGCTTACAACGCTGATTTGCCCGACAGCCAGGAGCTCTTCATCACCCTGACAGAGATCCCCTACCAACCCTCCCCAGCCGTTACCCCAGACACAGATTCAGGGGAAGGATCAAGCAGTAAGTGTTTTAAATATCCAAACATTTATTTACAACATAACTGGCATATTTAAAATATTAACAGTAGCTAAAGTGCTTTAAAACATGTAAACATTTATTTGCAACAAAACAGGAAGATTGAAAATATTAACAGTGGGTAAAGTGCTTCCAAACATGTAAACAGGAAAGTCAAACAAAAGGGGAATCAGTGCAAAGTGTATCATGATTACTCTGTCTTTGGGCGCCTCAATATATAGTCCGAACCATTTTCAAAAAATCTCACAATGTCCACTTCATGATTATAGTGCCCAAAACCCTGCAGTCATTTGTCCCTCCAAGGGCACCTAAGCCAAGAACTGGTCAATGTAACCGGGGATAGAGGCGACATCCTCCGGGGAGAACTCCTCATACACCTCCTGCAGGTGTTTTTCCAGCCTCAGCAGCAGGTTCCTGGGCAGGGAGAGCTTATTAGGCCCCCCGTGGTAGGACACGTTTCCCTGCCACAACGCCAGCAGGTACTCCGGGATCATGGCCTTGCAGAGCAGCACAGCAAATGGCCCCGGTTTCTGCAGGGTGTCCCGGAGCATCTTCTCCTTCTGGCTCTCGGAGACCTTCAGGAGGGTGATGTCTGGCATGACTCCCTGCTGTGAATTAGGTAGGGGAAAGTTAGTATTGGGACTGCTTGCCCGTCCCTTTACAGAACTGCAACCGCCGGTTTACAGCCACGCGGTTTACAGCCGCGAGGGGGTGGGACAGGGCCAGAGTTCATGCTTGCAGGATTGCTGCCAGCAGAGACTCGCATTGCTTTCTATGTGAAAGGAGGCCAGTGCCACTCTTAAAGTTTTAAGCGGCCACAAGTCTACGGCTTACCATGTTTGCCATCTAGACAAAGTCCGGTGTCCTGCCCTGCTCCTCAGCTCGCCACAGCAAGACCGCAGGCACTGTAGGCGAGGGCCGAAAATTCGACCTTGTCCTCAGTGCGCGTGTGATAGGTGCTCTGCATGGTCTTGTTCACAGAGCAAGACTATGTTCTCTGTTCACAGATACATTGATCTGTCTCAGGAATTCACTCCCTTTTTCCAATTCCCACAGCCACATCTGCCCAGAGGCTAGCGCACATTAGGAGGAGGAAGAAGAGGACACGGGAAGACATGTTTGCTGAACTAATGGAATGCTCCCGAGCACAGGCAGCCCAGCAGACACAGTGGAGGGAGAACTTGTCCCAAATGCACCGGGCAAACATGGAACGGGAGGAGAGGTGGCGACAGGAGGACAGGCAGGCTACTCAAACGCTGCTTGGACTAATGAGGGAGCAAACGGACACGCTCCGCCGCCTTGTGGATGTTCTGCAGGACCGGAGGCAGGAGGAGAGAGCCCCGCTGCAGTCTCTCTGTAACTGCCCTGCCCCGCCACCAAGTCCCATACCCCCCTCACCCAAAGTCCAAACACGGAGGGGTGGAAGGGGCCGTGAAAAATTTCACTCCACCCCTGCGGACTGCTCTACCACTAGAAGGCTCTCATTCCCCAAAATTTGAAAAGTCCTTTCCTACCCGCCTCACACAAGACCCCGTCCAAGTTTCACCCCCCCGTTCCATGTGCGGTTGTTAATAAAGAATACGTTTCTGTTCATTTCTGTTTCCATCCTCTTCTTTTGGAGGGGAGTCTGTCTGAAGGGGGGGGAAGGGGCTTGGTCATTGGACAGGACAGTCACCTTTAGCAGGGGGCAGGTGCAGCAGCAGGGCACATATACAGTGCAGTGACTAGTTATCCTGGTTAGTCTGGGAGGTGGTTTTCATGTTTTGTGTGGTGGGGGCGGTGGTGTTGCTCTGTGACTTGGTGGCGGGGGAGGGCAGTTACAGATCTTATGCAGCGGTCCTTACCCTGCATCACAGAGCCGCGCAGCAGGGGATCTGTAACCCTCCTCCCCCTGCAAGACACTCACATAGCCGACACGTACACGCAGTCCCGGCCAGGAGGGCTGGCAGGCTCCGTTGAAACAACCAGTCCACCACCGCGGAGCCTGTCATTCCTGGAGTTTAGAAGCATCATTTGCATCACAACCCTAAACCCGCCCCCCGCCACAGTCTGCGTCCCAGGTTTAAAACATTCCCGCGAAAACAGTAATAAAGACAACGGTGTCCATTAACAAAACAGAACAGATTTTATTTTTTGGGAAGGGGGTGAAGGGGGTATGTAAGTGGAGAGGATAGTCGACGGCAACTGGGTAAAGAAACGGGGGCAAGTTCTGCCTCTGTGTCCACAAACTTAAAAGTCACTGGGTACCCTGCTCAGCCTTGAAACTGGCTTTCAAAGCCTCCCGGATGCACAGCGCGTCCCGCTGGGCTCTTCTAATCGCCCGGCTGTCTGGCTGGGCGTAATCAGCAGCCAGGCTATTTGCCTCAACCTCCCACCCCGCCATAAAGGTCTCCCCCTTGCTCTCACACAGATTGTGGAGCACACAGCAAGCTGCAATAACCATGGGGATATTGGTTTCGCTGAGATCACAGCGAGTGAGTAAGCTTCTCCATCTCCCTTTGAGACGGCCAAAAGCACACTCCACCACCATTCTGCACTTGCTCAGCCGGTAGTTGAACAGTTCTTTTTCTGTGTCCAGGGCGCCAGTATAGGGCTTCATGAGCCAGGGCATTAGCGGGTAGGCTGGGTCCCCGAGGATCACTGTAGGCATCTCCACATCCCCAACAGTTATCTTGTGGTCCGGGAAGTAAATACCTTCCTGCAGCCGTCTAAACAGACCAGAGTTCCTGAACACGCGAGCGTCATGAACCTTGCCCGGCCATCCGACGTAGATGTTTGTAAACCGTCCCCGATGGTCCACCAGTGCTTGCAGCACCGTTGAAAAGTAGCCCTTTCTATTGATGTACTGGCTGGCCTGGTGGCCCGGTCCCAGGATAGGGATGTGAGTCCCATCTATAGCCCCACCGCAGTTTGGGAATCCCATCGCGGCGAAGCCATCTATGATGACCTGCGCGTTTCCCAGGGTCACTACCTTTGACAGCAGTACCTTGACGATTGCCTTGGCTACTTGCATGACAACAACCCCCACGGTAGATTTGCCCACGCCAAAGTGGTTCGCGACTGACCGGTAGCTGTCCGGCGTTGCAAGCTTCCAGAGGGCTATGGCCACTCGCTTCTGGACAGTCAGGGCTGCTCGCATGCGAGTGTCCTTGCGCTTCAGGGCAGGGGACAGCAAGTCACAAAGTTCCAGGAAAGTCCCCTTCCGCATGCGAAAGTTTCGCAGCCACTGGGATTCATCCCAGACCTGAAGCACTATGCGGTCCCACCAGTCCGTGCTTGTTTCCCGGGCCCAGAATCGCCGTTCAACAAAATCCACATGCCCCATTGCCACCGTGATGTCCTGGGCGCTGGGGCTCGTGGTTTCTGACAGCTCTGTGCTACTCTCCGACTTCAGGCCCTCACGGCGGTGCCGTAGCCTCCTCGCCTGATTTCTCTGCATCTGCCTGTGGGAAAGGTGTATGATAAGGTGCGAGGCGTTGAGAACGGCCACAACTGCAGCGATGGTCGCAGCGGGATCCATGATCGCAGTGCTGTGGCGTCCGCGCTGTCACTGATCAAAAAGTGCGCGAACTGATTTCCCGCCGGCGCTTTCAGGGAGGGAGGGAGGGCGGTAGTGACTGACGGATGACGACAGTTACCCAAAAGCACCCTCGCCACAATTTTTTACCCAGAAGCCATTGGGGGCTCGACCCAGAATTCCAATGGGCAGCGGGGACTGCGGGAACTGTGGGATAGCTGCCCACAGTGCACTGCTTCCAATGTCGACGCTTTCCCTGGTAGTGTGGACTGACAAAGTCGAATTACTGTCCTTAGTGTAGACACACACGTTCGACTTTCTAATATCGATTGCACATATTCGATTTAACTAAAATCGAACTACTCTCGTAGTGTAGACATACCCTCAGTTTGAATAAGGGAATTTCACTTGCTCTTATTGAGCAGGAGAACAATCACAAGATGTGAGCATTAGATGATATTTTCTATATGGATGCTGCAAAGCTGTTGCACTTTTAGGTTTTGTCTTATTTTCCTTATGCTAATGGGCAAAGAAAATATACCAGAAAATTGTATTCCTCAATCCCCTATTATAGGTAAGCTATTCACCTAAGCATTTAACTGTACATTCATTTTTTTTTTTTTTTAAAAAATAAAAAACTTTGCAAACCCCATTGAGAGAAAATAAATACTGTGTTATTCAAAGTTAAATTGGAAAGTGCTAAATGTAACTTTAATACGGGGTAAAATACACAAGAATAAGCACTTCAGCGAAACACGGAAGGAGCCAAAAAGACAGGGCTAAAAAGAGATCATTCACAAATCAGATTGTAAAAATATTAACTTTTTCAAGAGATTAAATATTCACTTTCTCAAACACAAGCAAGATGGCACATCATTCCATGCCCAAAATGACATTTACGAGAAAGGCACGATTTAACATCATGGCCCAAATTCTTGTTAGGTGTAACTTTGCTGAGGTCAGTTGAGTTACAACAGAGGTGAACTGGGCTGACTAATATAAACTAGATAGATTACTGTAAGTGCCATGGGCTAGTCTCTCAGCTGCTGCAAATTGGCATAAGCTCCTTTGATGTCAATGGAGGTACTCTGGTGTGACAGGGTGCTGACCAGGAACTGCTGAGCCAGCCCTCTGTCACTTCAGCTCCAATTCAGGGAGGTGAATTGGAGCTGACTAGAGGAACCTGAGTCTGATGGGCAGAGGCGGAGCAGCTGTCAGCCTGAGTAGCCTGGGGCTATATACAGACTCAGAGGAAGGAAGCAGAGGGGGGGAGAAGCCAGAGAATGGAAGGAGAGGGGTAGCTCTCCCCTCCTGGCTCTAAGAAAGAGAAGCCCCTAAGGCTGGAACCCCCGGTGATACATGGTGAGAGGTGGTGGGTTTGCACTGTGTAAATAAACTTCACCGGTGACTGCTGAGCCAGAAGGTCTCCAAGTGATTTTTGGAGCAGAGCAGAGGCAGGACTAAGGGTGGCCCGGCTACGCCCGGTTACATCTGGCTTAGTCCAGCTGAGGATCTGGCCCAATATGTAATTCAGCAAAATAACACTTAACTAAGATCACAACAGTGGATAGTAAAGAACAACATCATTAAGAGGGGCACGACTAAAATAAAGTATCATATTCTGAATGCAACTTTTAAAAGTTAAACACGTGCCACATCATTTTCAAAAACATAGCTAAAGAAAATAATTTTAATTATTTTACAAAATGAGTCTATTTGACTGAAGACATTTAATTCATTTAGGGTGCCATTTTTCTCTTTTTTTTTTTCTGGATCCTGTTCATTGGATTAACAAATTGTCTTGGCAGGAACCTGTTACCAATGATAATTAATGTGACAAAGATTTTCTGCAGTGGCCCCAACATTTCCACCTAAACCAAGAAACCAACTAGCTCCCAGGAGATCACACACAACATCATTCTTCACTATTTAATTTAGGTGAGGTTATCTTCACTGATCGTGTAAGCCAGTGCATGGTGACTCTTCTTTATCAGGACTAATCTATTTGATCTTCAGTCTGCGGCACTGACTGACAAGGTACTGGACTGGCACTCAATAATTTATCACATCAGTCTAACCATAGGACTGCAAACACACACTATGTTTATGGGTGGTACTGGTGACAGACACACCAAAGTGTCCCCTTGTTCGGTCTAATGGGGCACGTTGAAAGATTAGGCTGTCAGGCAAGCATGAGGCCTCATTTTTCTTCTGTGCTGCATAGGTTGCCCTGCATTGCGGCCAACAGTTGGTTGTGATTAATTTGTCAAGGTTGGCTATACAATGGAAATGAAGAAATGGATTGCCAATTAGAGTTAGCCTTCTCATTGAATGCCTCTCAATCCAGTGCCATTCTACAGTAGTGACAGCTTAGAAATAAACTGAATTCAGCTCTAGTGAGCGGAAACCTGATCCTAAGTGTATTTTAAAGGAGTCGAAGGGGTGTACAAGGTGAATTTTTTTCTATAAACAGTTCAGTGGATGCTTGACTTATATGCCAGACTTGCTGTCAGGTACACAAAAAGGCTATCCATGTTTATTTTTGTAGTCAGCTTGTTAAAAATGCACTGAACTTCTGATTTAAAACTTAACACTGCACAACAAGGTACACAGAAGATTTATTTCTAAACACCTCACCCTGAAAAACCCTGAAGGACAATTTAACATATATACCACTACTGCCAAAAAAACCACAACTGACAATGTTTCTATTTTGTACAGAAGCTGTTAAATACATGCAGAATTCATTCGGAATCACACACATAGAAAAGTGAATTCTGGCATTTAATGTTATTCATCTGTGATAAACCATATGTGTTTTCATAATCTATTTTTACCTTTCATTAATGTATTTACTTCTGCAGAGAAGGTTATTTTTAAGCTGAAGACTAGGATCCCAGTGGGATGTCTTAATGAAACAGGAAATAATTCCAGAACTGCCAGAGCCTCTATATGTATTAATTCTTTATTTAATATATGTCACATACAGTAGTCAGGTATGCTTTTAAGTATCAGAATTGGAGCCCCAATCCTGCAAAGACTTATGCATGTGATTTAACTTTATGTACTGTGAATAGTCTTCAGTAGGACTACTCATATTGCATAAAGTTAAAGCATGTTCATACATGCAGTATCAGGACCTAACTTTTAATGGTCTGGTGAAAATACTGCTGATGATATTTATAGCTCAAGGAAATCTCATTACATCTCTGGAATACCTATGTTACCCCATTAATTTGTTCTTGCATTATTGTCAAAAAATGTTGTCTACTTCTACTTTGCAAGGTCTCAGGTAGGGCATTTAGAAAAAACTTATCTTATAAAGGCTGAGCCAAGAAAAGGAACACTATGACCAATGTGCAGTAAAAGAAATGAATAGCCTAAAATTCAACCGTAGGCTATTGAAACTAGGTATGAGGAAAGAGAAGCTCATAGACAGGAGGATCGGAGAAATAGAAAAAAAAGAGAGACTAAAACGGATTTTTCAATTAACAGGACATAATATTTTCAATTCAACAGCTCAAGCTGATGTATTCAGTGATGCTTTGTATTTCATAGAATATTTAAAAAATAAAGCAGAACTGTTTTTTATTTTTTTTCTGAAAACTCATCATGCTGTAGTTGATGCTGAATTCTCTTGTTGTCACTGAATTTTTATTGCTGATACTGAATTATCTTGAGGGTCACATCTCCAGACAGAAGAAAGGTGAAGAGGTTTTCAATATTCCGTAAAACACAATGGATTAAGCAGGTGCTGAAGAGATAAAGTCAGAATCCATTTCCAGGCCTAAGTTGAGCTATCATTTACACAACCAACCACCACCAATTGGAGGCGGAGGCAGTACTAGAACAGGAGTTGCCAAACTTACTGACCCTCCGAGCCTCATATGACAAACTTTAGAAGTTTGCGAGCCGGGGCACAGCTGCCAGGACCTCAGGGCTTCTGCCCTGTGGGAGAGGCACCTGCCGGGGTTTGGGGCTTCAGCTGAAGCCCTGAGACCCCCCCCCTCCCTGCTGGGCAGAAACCCCTACCCCACCAACCTGCTGCAAGGCGGAGGTCCCGAGCTCCACCTGCCCCCAAGTCCAGTGGTACGTGGAGAATGAGGGCCAGGGGGGCTCGGGGAGTCCCACTTTAACTGTAAAAGAGCCACATGTGGCTCACAAGCCACAGTTTGGCCACCCCGTACTGGAATATACCTTCTAAACAAGACCCCGGCTTGGAAACAGTAACAGTCATTCATTATAGTGCACTGTCTGACTGGTTTGGTTTTTTTTTTAATTCTTTCTCTGCCTCAACTCTAGTTGCTCTTTCCAATGATGTATGGCAGTGTTCCTATCTAGCACAGGGATAGAAAAGTCACAGAGCAGTAAAGGAGCATGGAAAGCAAAAGCACCTTTTCTTGGCTCTCGGGTATTTCGATTAGGCAGAGAAAAGAAATTCTGCTGTGTAGTTCTTTTGTTGTGTTACTGCACAATGAGCTAGTACTTGTCATGATATTAAATATACGTTAGGTGTGTTAAATAAAATCCCTAGTATTTGAGTGTACATCTTCCTCCACCCATCAGAGAGATTTTGAAAGGTCACTTAGGACTCCTTTATTTGCCTCGTACTCGGTCCCTTTGCACCACCCTGGCAGTGGAGAAGCCAGCGTGTGACAGTCACTCGCCAGCAAAAAATTTGCTTGGAAGAGGGAATTCCCTGCTGTTGTAAAACCAGCAGAGCCAATCTGTGCACCTACCACACCCGTCCGACATGCCTGTCCTCCACTGGTGCAAGGACTAGAGACTCCACTAGAGGAGTACGCTGGAACTGCCCCATGCTGCTCTCATTCGTGCTCAAGCCAGCAATCACAGAATCAGGGAGCTGTAACCTGACCCTGTCAACCTCCCTTTTCTCCCGGGTGGACGGGGACTCAGACACAGGAGAGAACAGAGCCCCCATTGTTTTTTCCACAGCCAGTCTCTTTTCCCTTCCTCTTGCTTGCTGTCTCAGAGACCTCAGCACATTGCTGTCACTTAGGAGGAAGGCAGTAAGTAAGGGAGTCTCTGCATTGGAAAATTTAAAATCTAAATACTAGGGCTGTCGATTAATCGCAGTTAACTCACATGGTTAATTCAAAAAAATTAATCGTGAATCAAAAAATTCATCGCGATTAAGTGCAGTTTTAATCGCACTGTTAAACAATAGAATACCAATTAAAATTTATTCAATATTTTGGATGTTTCTCAACATTTTCATATATACTGTATTCTGTGTTGTAATTGAAATCTAAGTGTATATTATTTTTTATTACAAGTACTTGCACTGTAAAAATGATAAAAGAAATAGTATTTTTCAATTCACCTCATACAAGTACTGTAGTGCAATCTCTGTCGTGAAAGTGCAACTTACAAATGTAGATTTTTTTTGTTACATAACTGCACACAAAAAGGAAACAATGTAAAACTTTAGAGCCTACAAAGTCCACTTAGTCTACTTCTTGTTCAGCCAATCACTAAGACAAACAAGTTTGTTTACATTTACAGGAGATAACGCTGCCTTCATCTTATTTACAATGTCACCAGAAAGTGAGAAAAGGCATTTGCATGGCACTTTTGTAGCCGGCACTGCAAGGTATTTACATGCCAGATATGCTAAACATTCATATGCTCCTTAATGCTTCGGCCACCATTCCAAAGGACATGCTTCCATGCTGATGACACTCGTTAAAAAAAGAATGTGCTCATTAAATTTGTGACCAAACTCCTTGGGGGAGAATTGTATGCCCCCTGCTCTGTTTTACCCGCATTCTGCCATATATTTCATGTTATAGTAGTTTTGGATGATGACCCAGCACATGTTGTTCATTTTAAGAACACTTTCATTGCAGATTTCACAAAACACAAAGAAGGTACCAATGTGAGATTTCTAAAAATAACTACAGCACTCGACCCAAGGTTTAAGAATCTAAAGTGCCTTCCAAAATCTGAGAGGGATGAGGTGTGGAGCATGCTTTCAGAAGTCTTAAAAGAGCAACACTCTGATGCGGAAACTACAGAACCTGAACCACCAAAAAAGAAAATCAACCTTCTGCTGGTGGCATCTGACTCAGATAATGAAAATGAACATGTGTCAGTCCGCACTGCTTTGGATTGTTATCGAGCAGAACCTGTCATCAGCATGGACGCTTGTCCCCTGGAATGGTGGTTGAAGCATGAAGGGATATATGAATCTTTAGCCCATCTGGCACTTAAATATCTTGCTAAGCTGGCGACAACAGTGCCATGAGAACGCATGTTCTCACTTTCAGGTGACATTGTAAACAAGACATGGGCAGCATTATCTCCTTCAAATGTAAACAAACTTGATTGGCTGAACAAGAAGCAGGACTGAGTGGACTTGCAGGCTCTAAAATTTTACATTGTTTTATTTTTGAATGAAGGTGTTTTTTTTACATAATTCTACATTTGTAAGTTCAACTTTCATGATAAAGAGATTGCACTACAGTACTTGTATTAGGTGAATTGAAAAATACTATTTCTTTTGTCTTTTTACAGTGCAAATACTTGTAATAAAAAGCAAATACTAAGTGAGCACTGTACACTTTGTATTCTGCGTTGTAACTGAAATCAATATATTTGAAAATGTAGAAATCCTCAAAAAATATTTATCTGAATGGTATTCTATTATTGTTTAACAGTGCAATTAATCATGATTAATTTTTTTAATTGCTTGACAGCCCTACTAAATACACAAACCAGGCAATTCTAATTGTCAAACATTCAAACTCCGGCTACTTAAGACCATAAAATGGCTAGACATCAAAAAATAGAAAAGCAAGAAAGAGAACCTAGTTTCCCCTAGAAATCTTTAGTATCTAAAATACTCAGGAGTCAAAAAAAGGGTATCGTTAGTGCTCTTGAGCCAATTCCTATTGGTATATCTCAGCCTATAAATAATAGTTTTCTACTATAGCTTTGGTGAGAGGGGGTTAAGCTATTGACGAGCAGATGAGTTCTCCTGGCATAAAAGTGTGTCATGCATGAAATATTAAAGCAACTGCTGAATGCACTGCTACAGTTTTCACTTGTAAGCATGAGACAAAATATTTTTTCAGTATTAAAATGATTGTTGGTGATGAGGTAGGATTAGAAAATGTTAACGTAGGCAAAAATTGCTATGTTTTCCAGTTGCTGAGGTACACAGTGACACAGCTTGGCACCCCAATATTAACCACTGTCATTTAATTAGGATATGTTTTGTACAAAGTGTGCCTTGTGAGGTAGCATTTTAAAAATCTTGATCTGCTAGACATTAATATCTCATTGGATTGTATGTGCTACCACCGTATGTGAAGTTATGAAGTTTGGCTATGCATCTGTTACTGAAACATGTTGTGAGTTTGAAAACACCCACAAGCAGCCTTTCAGGTACAACAGTAAAAAGGCCAAACAATGTTAATGGCTTATTGAGAAACTGCACACAAGCACAAGGATGACCCAGGAACTGTGTACAATAAAACCTCTCAGAGATAGCACAGCACAATGGGAACTGTTTGACCCAGGGCACAGCAAAAGAGCTTTCCAGCAAGTGGGAAGAAGATATAAAAGGGGGAAATGACATCATGATGATACCTCGCTCGCCCTACAAAACAACACACATGGAAACACCTGAGGAACAAAGACTGAACTGGGGGAAAGTGATGGTCTCAGGCTAAAGGGATTTTTAACCTGTGAATGGAACACCTGGGGGTTCCAAGCTATAAGCAAGTGCACCTGGCCCCTTAAGAGTCTGCAGCCTGCTTGTATCATCACTTAGGGTGAGAATTGGCTATTCATATCCGATCTATGTAGTATATTAAACTTACTTTGCATTTTTTGTTTATTTGCTATGTAATCGGCTTTGATCTATTTGCTATCACTTATAATCACTTAAAAATCTAGCCTTTGTAGTTAATAAACTTGGTTTTGCTTAATCTAAGCCAGTGTGTGGGAATCATAACTCGGGGCAAAAGGCTGTTGCATATTTCTCTCCACATTGAGGGAGGGGGGAATTTTATGAGCTTACGCTGTACAATTCCCTTTGCAGTATAATTTTGGCTTTATACTCCAGAGGGGGTGCATGCCTGAGGAGCTAGTAGTTGCCCTAATTGAAGCCTTCCCACGCAGGGGTTGGTCAGAGAGCCTGCATGTAACTGCAGCTGGGTGTGTCCCTACCTGTATGTATGCTGATGAGAGTGCAGGCTGAAGAGAGCTTTGCAGCTTGTCACAGTAGTACAGTGCAAGAGGGAGCCCAGGCTGGTGGGTCGGGGAGGTCAGTGGTACCCCAATTCCAGGGGAAACCCATCACACACAGAATTTGTGATGCATAATAAGGTTATTTAAAGAGTGGCTGCACCAAAGGGAAACAAAATCTGTATTATTACAATGCATTAGCTCTGCTGCAAATACTGTAGCAAAGGCAGATTCATGTAAGTAGCCTTATGGCTACTGAGATGCAGGGCTGGCTCCAGGCACCAGCCGACCAAGCATGTGCTTGTAAGGGGCGGCCAATTTTGGGGTGGCGGGGGGCGCTCGGGGTTTTTTTTGTTGTTGTTTTTGTTTCGGCCGGGCAGCGCTCGGGGG
>NW_020664483.1:11817462-11887408 GCF_002925995.2 Terrapene triunguis | reverse complement strand
AAATCATATCCTTAGTTATGAGATTTCACTCTAAATCTCTGAACAGTAGAACTGATCAATCTCCTCTCTCTTAACAATGCAAAAATACATATTAGGTTTATATATCATGGACAGGGTGGATTTTTGCCTTAGGGTTCTGAACCTGAGCTTCTTGATGTGAACATATACTGGGGACTGGCTGGTTAGAAATGTCAATATACCTAGTTGGTTGCCTTAATTTTTGAACAGCTTATTTGCTAAGCTTTGATCTAATTGCCAGTGGTCTCATGCTACTGCTAGATATTAATGTGCACCCTGTGTTTTGACAATTCATCACATTTAATAAAATGAAAATAAAATACACAAATGCTCTGTTTAGAACATTGGCAATGTCCCTCCACTGTTAATGGCTTATTCCTGCCGTTATAATATTCTCTGCCTTTTTTTTTTTTAAGTCAATGGGATTTAAGGGTGTGTAATGGCAGGGCACCCACCTGTTGTGAGCAACCCCTTCTGGTCGTTTGCCTGCAGTCTTTAGACCAGTCCAGGCCCTGGTATCAGGCCGTACTCCCAGGGCTTCCTCCCTGGATGTAATGGTTTCATCCTCTGAGTCTGTTCTGGCCCCAGCTCTCCAGCTGGGCCTCCTGATAGTTCAATCCCCTTCTGCAGGTTTACTGCTGTCCAATTGTAGGCCCTTCCCCAATGGCCCTTGGGAGGTGGACCCAGGCCCACCCACTACTCCAGGTCCCAGTCCAAGAACCCTAAGAATAGCAATCACGCATCACCGTGTCCCTTTAGCAAGACTGCCTTCAGTTCCCTGAGCCACTTCCCCATGGCCCCAGCCTTCACCAATGCCTTACCCTTAGGTCAGGGCCCTTCTAAATTCAGGCCCGGCAGCTCTTCCTCACTCCCTTTGTCCCTACTAGCACTGAGCTATCCTTTGTGCTGCAGTTCCCTTCGGGCAGTCAGGAGCATCATCTGCACTCCTCTAGCTCCAGCAAGGAACTGCCTGTCTAGGGCTCTGCGGCTCCTTTTTCTAGGGCCCTTCTGGGCCCTGATTGTCTGCTCCCTGAAGCCACTCTAGCCTGCTTGGAGGACTTCTCCACTGCTCCTTTCCTGGGACAAGTGTAGCGGGGCTGTTTAGCGCTTTACAGGACTGGGCCTATGCTTGGTTTAAGAGAGATTTATTTTTGGCCAGATTGCATCAAGGGCAAATTTATTTGCACTGGTATTTAGCCAGGGTGATATTTATTCTCTTGTTCAGAAGACAGTTTTATATTGCACATATCATATTAATGTAAGGTTTTCAGGGCAGGAACAATAACAATATTTGCGTGCCTAGAACAATTGGATCCAAGTCTTACTTGCATTCTCTGGGTGAAACTGTAATATAAATATAAAATGATTATGATGATAGTGGGAACTATTTAAAAAAGGGAATTGAATGAAGTACACCATTTACTTTCATTGTGGTAACTGAAGTATTCCTTGCTTTTGGAATGGGAAAACCACAAACACTAATGCAAATATAACGACTAGGGTGGTCAAGGTCCAGTTTTTAATGGCGCCCAAAGTGTGTTCTTCTTTGGATATTAAAAGTCTTTGCAGCTACGTTATCCTGTAGGACAACTTGCCTGCAGGAACAGGCTTGGAAAGAAGAGCAGGAAAAGTCCATAATTCTGAGATGCAGTTCCCAAGCTATAGTATGTACCGAACTTATTGGAGGTCGGTGGAGAGCTAGCTGTTGGATGGTGCTGGCTCTGCTCCAACTGATTCTGCAGGTGTCCAGATACTTCATTGGAAAACCAGCTGGAAACAAGGAGGAGGAGCCAGTCCACCTGCCTAAACTACAAGTCAATACTAAATAAGAGCAGGAGAACAGGAAAAGTATCTTCCTTGACCAAGCCTCTAGTGGGGAACTGGAGCTGCCCATCACCAGAGAGCGGCATATGCAGGGTAGATGGGAGCAAGGTAGCTGCTATACACAAACTGTTAATTTAGAGCTAGTGAGGCCTAGCAGAATAGCTACTGTACAGGATGACTAGACTTTTCTGGACTTTCTTCCTTTTGTTGCTTCTACTCTGTCCAGAAGGAAGAAGAGGGCTATATATGATCTCCCGTCCCTTCACAAAGATACTTCTCTTTCTGGAGAGAAAGCTGCCTTCCCTCCCCCCCAAACACACAAACACAATATTCTGGCTGTCTGCATGGAGGTGAGATGGAGAAGGAAAGTTCTACAATAAAGGTAGGGTGGGGTCACTGAGGAACTCAGGACAGCATCTCAAAAATTCAGTAATCAAAACTTTACAGTGCTTAGCCTTGAGACTTATCACTAAGTAAAACTCCAATGAAGCTTCACATTTGTCCTCTAGGAGAGCAAGGAAAAAGCTCTCTTTTGGACAGTCAGCAATCACTTCTGGAATAGATACACTTTGTGATACCTTAAGCTACGATATCCATAAAATGCCAATTCCCATTGACATATGGAGCTTAATAAGCCTCCCTTCCGGAATCAAGTCAAAGTTTCTCCTTGTTAAATAGGTCACGTGAATACTACTTGCAGACTGTTGAGAGTTAATCAATTTACATTCTCTGCTAATAATTTCTAAGTATTTAAAATATATTCCAGAGAGAAAAGGACTGAGGGTAGGAAGAGAACAATTAGTAATGTGGACATGATGCTGTCTGAAATAAGATCTCTGTTAAATAATACATGTGACAGTTTCTTATAACAAGTACTAATTAGATTACTAGAATTATTTAAATATTATAATTGTCATTTAGTAGCTGCAATATTATATTTATATATTATATATTTATCATATATAATAATATTTAACTATATTTAATGTTAATAATAATTGTAATTACAAGTTAACCACTGAAAAACAGATTGCTATCCTAGTGACTCTCAGATCAGCCCTATCGCAGCAACAGACACATGTTCTGGTAAACTTTGCTCTTGGCTGAAATCTGACATTGTCCAAAGTAGGTGTTGAAATGCTAATTTATCCTCTAAATGTATTATGTGAAACTGCTGTTGAAAGAAACCACAGAACAGAGCCAAAGAAGTGACATGAACCTAGTTTGTTTGGACTAAGGAATTGCAGATAGGGGTTTTCAGAGGTTCTGGTGAGGTCACAAATATTAGCAATTAGTTTTAGCAATAGAAGAGGAAGTGTCCATATATGGACTTCTGGAATATTGTTTTGAATGGGTACTTTTGATAAGATCTGTTACTTGTCTGTTTCTTCTTTGAGGGAAGCCCTTAGGCACTTAAGAAACATTGGGCAGCATCTTCCTCCCAACACTGACTAACAGCATGCCAGGGTCACACATGCTGATACCAGGACTCAACAATGCACAGGTGCATCTGATGAAGTGGGTTTTAGCCCACGAAAGCTTATGCCCAAATAAATGTGGTAGTCTCTAAGGTGCCACAAGGACTCCTCGTTGTTTTTGCTGATACAGACTAACACGGCTACCACTCCGAAACCTATTAAAATGTAGACTTTCATAGCGTTTTCTCTGCAATTTTTTTGTGTTATTTTCCATTTTAATTTATTTTTTTCCTTCTTTACTTTTTAAGTGAGTTTAATAAGTATTAAAACTGATTTCTTGCATTGGTGGAGTATAACCAAAAAAAAAGTGGCAACAGTACCTCAAACTTATATCGCAAGTAATATGGCAGTAAGTAAGCCACAGGAGAACATAGATGATAACATCCTAAAATCCCTATCCAATGCTCCTATGTTTCTCCATCCTCAGAATCTATGATCTGCCATGATCACATGGCAAACCATGAGCCCTAATTTAAGAGAATTCTTATCCTTTCCCATCTGTGTATGCAGCCTAGGTTTTAACTTGGCAACTCTCAAGATTCGCAGTGAAATTAGTCCCACTGTTTACTATCCCACATCCACTTTCCCTTTTGCAAAAGTTCCCAAACGTCAGAAGTCTTGAACACTTGAAAATACATGAAAATCATGGAATCCATGACTCCTATAACAGCTGGGGTAAAAATGCAGCCTTTAAATAACTCTTTGTTTTCACAAGCTGTAATTTTTTGGGGGTGGGGGTGGGGGAAAGCAGGAACCAACCACTCTAGATGTGAAATTCTGTGCTTGGTCTCTTTCCAAAGATGTCTTTTCTGGAAAGATTTCCAAAGTACATTTTCCCTGGTAAATTAGATTTATTAATGGTGACCAGTGTATGTAGGTGTTTGATTTAAGAAGAAAACCAAAAACTTTTCAAACAGATATTGACCTTTCTTTGGACAAGGGAAAGAGGAAAAAGCACTGGAAGACCCTGAAAAGGAGAATTTACATCAGAATTGTTTACTTAGTTTGGCCTTGCTCCCAAGTGGAGCATAAGTTAAGTATGTCTAGAAGACAACTCTCCTGACAGAGTTAACCTCAAGTATCTTTCTTATCTTAAATTATACTAGGTAAATATTGTGGATCTGTTGCTTGGTAATTAGTCTAGTAGCTGGCAGTTCCAAACAATACTGGATTGACTATGAACATTCCTTGGGAATTCTTTAAGATTACGAATTCAATATGTTCCTGTCATAAGGGAAAGTACTTGTTAAAGTCATCTCTCAGTTAACTAATAATAAATACTTATACTCAGCTCTTATACCATGCTTTTCAATCAGTAACATTCAAAGCATTTGCAAAAGGAGGTAAGTAGCATTATGCTCATTTTACAGGTTGGGAAACTGAGGCACAGAGCACTATCTAGGAGAGGTATGGGGACACATGAGTCTCCACTCCTTGTGCCTCCTCTATTTTTTATTTTTGGGCTGATCATCATTTTATCACCATATCAGAGATTACACAGATCTCCAAGTAAAAAAGCAATACAGTTTTTAATTCAAAGTTTTGGGCCAGATTCTAATCTGTTTTACACAGATTTACAAGAAATAAGCACCAGGGCCCTTCTACCTAATTTTTTTAAACATTTAATCCTTCATTTGAATTCCATCAGTCTTGAAAAATGATGACGCTCCGGAGTCTTCTTTTCGACTTCTGGAATGGTGCCTTAATGGCAACTTGCCTCTGGCCTTCTCACAGCTTTAACTTGTTCAAGTTGGAACACTTTCTAAGTGTTTCTAAGCATTCTAAGAAGCTGGAGCGTGGAGAGTGCATTTTGGGAGGAATGCAGACTTTTCCTCCATCAAACGTCCTCTCATGAAAAGGAACCTGCTGTTACCCAAAACTTAATAAGCTTACTTTCTTCTTCACACTTTTTTTTTCTGAGGAAGGAGTGTTCTTAAGTGATACAAATAGGAAAGGCTTTTCTCTAGAAAGGAGTGCCTAAGGAGGCCAGGGAGAAGAAAAGCAAACCAAGCATTTATAAGAACATTGAGCAAAACCAGGCCTCAATCCTACAAATCGATCCAAAGAGGTGAACCCCTACAAATTGACCAGAGTCCTGATGACCTTGAGTTGAAGCTCAACTTTCAGTGTATGGGGCTCTGCCAGGGGGCATGCTTTGTCTGCAGGGATGTGACTGCAGAATCAGGGCCATATATTCTTTAAAGAAGAAAATAAATATTTTCTTATTAGTATGTGTGAAACAATATTCACTATTAGGATAGCTTAGACATATTACCCAATAAGGTCACCTGAAATGAAGTACATTTAAAAAACAAAACCCTAAGACTTTACCAAAACAAGACACTCATTACATACGCCTCTCCACATGGAGAGACGCTGAGATAATAAACTCCACATGACAGGTGTGCAGTCATGCTGCTTAATGCATAACTGGAGTGCACTCGGATACTATTGTGATGAACATCTATACAGAATAGAAGAAATTCACTTGCTGTCCTAGGCAATGGGAATCTCTAAAGCATGTGAGTGAGGGGGAAAAACAACCACCAGCAGCACCACTAAGCAGATCTTTGTGTGTTGTATATGTGCCCTGGTCCCCAAATGTATTACATAACACAGCATCACTGGCAAGTTCATCACTGCACAGCAACTGCTGTCACCCTTTCTTAAATCTGCCAGCATTTCAGATCTCACACAGAGACTTGCCCTTAGCAGCTACCAGATGAAAATGCCCTTTCAAGAGTCATGTCTGAGAGTTCTGGGAAAAAGCAGGGCTAAATAAGTTTTTTTTTTTAAAGTGTCATTCTCACATCTCCTTGAAAATTAGACGGCAAATATTGAAATGCAGAGCAGTAGCTCAATTAGGAGTTTGCGTGCTGACAGCCTTTTATAGAAAACTATGGAAAGACAGAGTGTCTTGGCAGAAATATGCTTTGCTCCTTGTACACCAATGAAAACAACAGATACATATGGAAACTCCATCTGCCATACTATATAGTGCTTCAGCTGTGCCTTAGCTTTTCAGCTTAAAAAAAATTCAATGACCATCTCAAAAAGTACCATTACCCGGGAAAAGGAACTCGAGGTTCTATCTAACTTCCTTTTAGTTACCTCAGGGAACCATGTTTCTTGTATGCAGGGCTTACTTTCTATTGACTAAACCAACTCTCATAAAATGAACTGTAATTGTTTGTGCATTTCATTTGCTAGTAAATTCCATACACATGCATCATGTCTAGGGTCTTTTTGCAAACTAATAACAAAAATATGTCCATGTTAAGACTTAAGGAAAAAAGTGTGCACATTATCCAAAATGTCCAGGAATGAAACCCAGAATTTTCCCTAGAAGATAAGGGATTTGGAGACTGAGGCAAAGATTTTTCTGCAATAAGTCCATATCTGGTGATTTCTAAAGTTTCTAAACTGCAGCTGTAATCTTCTCATAAGTAACATTAATACAGCTGGAAGGGGGGAAAAAAGGAACTGTACAAGGAAGTAATTCCTTTTCCACTTTCTGAAATCTGATTCAAATTAACAACTATCAAAATAATCAGCCTGTCTGATGTTATACTGATGCTGGTACATGATAAAAAGATTTTACATTTTTCTTACTTTAAAAAAATAATAAAGCTGTCATGCTTTTGTGGATCTTTTTTCTCCTTCATAATATCTGATTAGCCAATCCTAATATTAACTTAGCAAAATGGCTGCAAATTAATATATCTGACGTATGTACAATAACTAAGTAATGATTATTATGGTGGCACTTAGTTCTTCCATGATTTTTTAAATTTGCTGCACTGCTAGTCTCTCTCTATTAACCTTAAGAGAGATTAAAAATAACACTACCTATTATAATTCTATATGCATTTTAAAACGTTAAATGCAAAAAAAAGCAATTTACTAGATTTTAAAGCTAGAAATATATTTGTATCTACCAGTAAAGAATCAGCTCCACCCATAATAGTCTCCATTCATTTCTCCATGCTGCTTTTTAAGTATGCAACACCTTTTTTGAATCTACCCCTTTCCACCTTCAAATACTTCTTCAATAGCCATCTCTCCCATGGTTACTACAAGAAACTGGATGACTAATAATGGACAGGTTGAATTAAAACAATAAAAATGTATATTAATATATATAAATATTTGCCATCTTTTGATAGTATCCCTCTCCCTCATCGCTTCATAAATCACCAGTTGGGGAGGAAACAAATTAAAAAAATAAAAACAAACAAAAAATGATGGAACTAACAAGACATGTCCCCATCACCTTGGCCACTTTCCCTGCATGATGTACAAAGTTGCCCATATCTTAGTTTTTTGTCTCCGTAGAACCCTATCTTGAAAGCATTTGCTCATGCTGAACTTTGCACTATTGGAGCCACATGGGTGTAAAGTTAATAACTTGCATACATTTTTGCAAGATCAGGGCCTTAACCTATAAGCTCTTTGGGGCACAGACTATTTCACTTGTACAACAAGATCCCAAGCATTGTCCAATTGAATGCTGTTGTATAATAATAATAAAATATTAATTCATGCGCTAGCCAAAATGATCTACAAAGGCACAAAAAATCTGTTTAAACAACACCGACCATTTGCTATGAAGAAAACCCACTTAAATGGTACCTAATAATAGGTCTTACTTACCATAAATTCCAGTTGAAATACAGGGGAATGCCTGTAAAAACAAACAAGAAAATGAGTTGGATTTTTGGTTTTGAACTTATTAAAACCAGTACTGTTTTTAAATGCCTATTTCTCACCACTGATAGATGCAATATTCACATAGGACAAGAGTAGGGTACAAGAAGATTGTTTTCTTCTAATACACACAGTAGAGATTGAAAAATTCAACCCCTGGGTTAGAAAACTTTCCCTGGCCAATGAAGGCCTAAGTAATGAAAACACTGCAGCGTTTACAGCCCTTGTGGCTGTGAATGTGCCAAATGTGAACTAATTCTGTGCTATCTTCTTGAGTCTGCAGAGACACACCTACAGTTCTCCTGCTGCCCATAGTTGCACAAGGGCATGTCTACATAGCAAAGAAAAACCCACGGCTGGCCTGTGCCAACTGACTCAAGCTTGCATGGTTCAGGCTGCGGGGCTATTTCATTGCTGTGTAGACATCTGGGCTCAGGCTGGAGCCTGGGCTCTAGGATCCTGAAGGGTGGGACGGTCCCAGGGGGCTCCAGCCTCAGCCTGGAAGTCTACACGGCAATGAAACAGCCCCACAGCCTGAGCCCGAGTTGGCTGGCATGTGTGTAGACCTACTCCAAGCCTCCAGTTAGTCTCAAGCTTGCGATTGAGAAATGAGCACCAACTGCCAATAAAATGTTAATTTAATTCTACTTCCGCTGATTGGGAAAACTATAAGTAGCAGTGGAGAAGTAGAGCTATTCACAGGAAAGAAGGATCCAAAAAAGAGAGGCTAGCCAGGTTAGCAGAGAAATTAATACCCCATGAGCACACCTTGTAGCTGCAAGAGACCAAGGGAAGGGTAGAACAATAGATTGCAACCAAAAAAGTCAGGAACTCAGAGGATTTTTGGTAGAGTGAAGGGTGAAGAGAGAAGCCAGAAGTTGGAGGCAATGAAAAATAGCACAGACCTATTAGCTAGAAGACAATACAAAAGATGGAGCTCTTAAGCAGTGTCCAGGGACAGTAAACTGAGAGTAAAGACAAAACGCACCCTCTTTCCCTGCAGCTGCCCACGGTTAGTTATTTTAATCCTCTGCTTGTAGGTTGCTGATACAAGTCATAAGAGAAAAATCATATATACTTGTTAGGCTGCAAACAGCCATTATAAAAGTTACATAGTCAGCAGAGAAATTCAAGATAAAAAGGAGTGTTAGCAATATTTTACTAGTCTTTGAAAATTAAATCCTAGGATTGTGTTTCCCTTCTAAAACAACTGCCTGTAATTAACAGCTAGAGGGCTCCCTGGTAAGTTTTGGGGATGGCAGTAACACAAGCACTGCAGGAAAAAAAAAAAACCTGGCACTGTTTAGAGCTAAATACCACTGTTCTCTGAAAACTCAAGAGTTAAAATATTTAATAAATCATGACTGTTTCATGATTACAGGAAGCGGGCAGCTGTCACTGACGGACCTCAGACACCCCATTTTCTTTTATTACAGTATGTTATCATCAGAATAGCTGGGAACTTTTCCAGCATTTTGAAATCATGCTGGGCTTGTGTGCCATACTCAATACACATCCATTGTTGCTAACATTTAAGATTTTTTCCTAGGGACAATTTTCCGAATAAAGCAGAGGCCTGAGAATACTTGGCTCCCAGATGCTAGAGAATTGTATGTGCAGGCCAGGGAATTCAGGGGTTTTATATTATAAACATCAAGGCCCTAACAAAGATACATTTTTTCAAGCATTTGCTGTCATGCCACAAAATAAATAAATAAACAAACAAACAAACAAATAAATAGGGCTGTCGATTAATCACAGTTAACTCACGCGATTAACTCAAAAAAATTAATTGTGATTTAAAAAATTAATCGAGATTAATTGCACTGTTATACAATAGAATACCAATTGTAATTTATTAAATACTTCTGGATGTTTTTCTACATTTTCAAGAATATTGATTTCTATTGCAGCACAAAATATAAAGTGTACAGTGTTCCCTTACAAATATTTGCAATGTAAAAATGATAAACAAAAGAAACAGTATTTTTCAAGTCACCTCATACAAGTACTGTAGTGCAATCTCTTTATCATGAAAGTGTAACTTACAAATGTAGATTATTTTTGTTATATAACTGCACTCAAAAACAAAAATAATGTAAAACTTTAGAACCTACAAGTCAACTCAGTCCTACTTCTTGTTCAGCCAATCACTAAGACAAACAAATTTGTTTACATTTATGAGAGATACTGCTGCCTGCTTCTTATTTACAATGTCACCTGAAATAAGAACAGGCATTCGCGTGGCACTTTTGCAGCCGGTGTTGCAAGGTATTTACATCCCAGATATGCTAAACGTTTGTATACCCCCTCCATGCTTCGGCCACCATTCCAGAGGGCATGCTTCCATGCTGATGACACTCGTTAACGAAGTAATGCATTTATTAAATTTGTGACTGAACTCCTTGGGTGAGAATTGTATGTCTCCTGTTCTGTTTTACCTGCATTCTGCCATATATTTCATGTTATAGCAGTCTCAGATGATGACCCAGCACGTTTGTTTTAAGAACACTTTCACAGCAGATTTGACAATATGAGATTTCTAAAAATAGCTGCAGCACTCGACCCAAGGTTTAAGAATCTGAAGTGCTGTCCAAAATCTGAGAGGGACGAGGAGTGGAGCATGCTTTCAGAAGTCTTAAAAGAGCAACACTCAGATGTTAAAACTACAGAACCCAAACCACCAAAAAAGAAAATCAACCTTCTGCTGGTGGCATCTGACTCAGATGATGAAAATGAACATGTGTTGGTCCATTCTGCTTTGGATCATTATCGAGCAGAACCTGTCATCAGTATGGAGGCATGTCTTCTGTAATGGCGGTCGAAGCATGAAGGGACAGATGAATCTTTAGCATATCTGGCATGTAAATGTCTTGCGACGCCAGCTACAACAGTTCCATGTGAACACCTGTTCTCACTTTCAGGTGACATTGTAAACAAGAACGGGCAGCATTGTCTCCCAAAAATTGTAACCAAACTTGTTTGTCTGAGTGATTGGCTGAAGGAGGACTGAGTGGACTTGTAGGCTCTAGAGTTATACATTGTTTTATTTTTGAGGGGGTTTTTTGTACATAATTCTACATTTGTAAGTTCAACCTTCATAATAAAGAGATTGCACTATAGTACTTGTATTAGGTGAATTGAAAAATTATTTCTTTTGTTTTTTACAGTGCAAATATTTGTAATAAAAATAAATATAAAGTGAGCACTGTACACTTTGTATTCTGTGTTGTAATTGAAATCACTATATTTCAAAATGTAGAAAAAACATTTAAATAAATGTTATTCTATTATTGTTTAACAGTGCGATTAATCGCGATTAATTTTTTTAATTGCTTGACAGCCCTATAAATAAACTCTACTATGCTCCCTGCCTCATCAATTGCACTGTGATATGTATGTGATGTTTCACTACACATGAAGAGAAAGAAAAAAAAAAACTACCCACAACAGCAGCTGAGCAAGAGGAGATGAAGGGACATAACAACGATAGAGCAAAAATACATATAAATCGACAGGACTACTTGGAAAGTGAGATACCTATCAGCCCAGTCACCCCAGCAAAATTTATATTCACGCTGGGTGAGAGGTGAAGCAGTCCCACCTTACTGGCCAGAGCACTAGCTGCTCAGGATGGAGGTTCAAACCCTGGGACAGCCCTTTAACATCCAGTGCCTTGGTCATTATTCAACATCGAAGCAGGGCATATATAGACACACATTTTCAAACTTGGTGCTGGAAGCGAGGTACCTAAGCCCATATCAGTGCCTTAAAATGCATCTTGCTGTCTTAATGTTGTTAACTACCAAATTAGTCTATCAAGTAAGATATACACAAAAAGGGGACAAATATTCAAAGTACTAAATGCTCAGGTAAGGCACAGATTTTCTTCTTAGTTTACCTAAAACTGAGACTATTTACACCCTCTTCGCTCTGATTTTGTACAGAAAACGGATAATTAAATATAAGAAAACAGTATGAAGAGTTTAGTTTCAGTGTAGCAATTTGTCAGGCAGTTTGTGGGTGCATGGTAACTTTTTCTGATTGAACAGGTCAGACCATTGAATAATTATGTCTTGTAAATAAAAACTGGAGCCTAAGCCTGCACTACAGAACAAGAAAATAATCAGTGCTTCCACTGTAACATCGGGTGTGGGGAGATAAGCCCCAAAGTCCAACTTTAAAGACACGATGGGGATGCAAAATATTAATTTGAGAGTAAAATTCACTCAGGTGTGAAAGGCCTGATGCCATCACCTACATCCCAACGTGGCTGGGAAGGAAAGGAGCATGGGTCAAAGAGCTATGAACATGCTGCATTACCTTCTCCAGTAGGTGGTCTTTGCATGTTGCAGAGGGTGGTCTCTGTGTTAGATCCATACCAGATGAAATCATAATTATTGGGTCTGGGGCAGGTTAGGTTTGGGATCAAAGGATCCACATTTATGGAGATCTATTGGCCTGTAACCCATACTTATCAATTAGTTGACTTGATAATGCAGTAATTTGGCAGTAATCTGTAAGAATATCAAATCCAATCAACTAAGCTCTAGGAACTGAATTGTATTCTCTTTCAGAAATAGTAAATATACAAGACGGAGCTTAAATTTCACCTATATATTACTGCCAAGCTATTCTGTGAGCTGCACTAAGACAGCTAATGGATACAAGCTTCTCTTATATTGAAAATGAATATATTTTTCTTGCTTCCCCGTTAAGACTGTGTAACAATCTTGGATCATCATCAGAGTTCGAACCCAGGACCTCCATTACAGCAGCACAGACCAGTCCCACTTGAGCTAAAGAAATAACTCCATGAGCCAGTAGTAATAAGCTCTTATTCAGCAACTAGAGGGAGACACAACACACACCATGCCAAATGTGGGTTACAAATGCATGATTACATTTTACTTTTCTCCCAACTGTGTGTCTGGAGACCTGCACCTCTCAGTCAGACTGGATTTTGCCTCCAGCAGAAGAAACCAAAGCCTTACTACAGAAATGGTCTCATGCTCTTTCCCTCTCTTATTACACTTATTATGTGATGCCATCTTTGCTTCCCACCTCTGGTCTTACATTGATCATAGCTCAGGAGAAACCCAGAATATGTCCCAAAGTCTCAGATATCTGCTCTCACTCTTGCTCTGGATCCCTAGCCAACATGAAGCAACATAGAGGGGAAAGGAAAGGAAAGAAAAGGAACCATTCTTTATTTAGTCATACAGGAAGACATTATTTCAGAGCTAATGCTTGCTTTATATTTAACCAGGGAATTAATTAGGGCATAATGATTAAGAAAGGAGATGTCTAATGGAAAGATTATGTTTCTCTGTCTTTCTTAAAAAAAAATAAATATATATATATATATATATATACACACACACACACACTTAAATAAAGAGGAACAGAATTATAGTCGATAATTCCTACTCGCAACAATTGCAACTTACAGCCTGAAAAATATTTAGCTTTGTAGTTTGTACCCCATCAATCACAATGAATCAGTGTATTAAGGAAATGAGAAATAGAACAGAAATAATGCTTATAGTTACAGAGCTCAGGCTAAAGTGGCTGCATACCTTGTGCTAATGAAAAAAGGAGGGAATGGCTGTAACACTCTCTAATAGGGGACTCTAAAATCCAGTGTTTTTTTCAGTTTCAAAATTAAAGATATAATGGTTTCAGATGATTGTTTCCTCTTTCAAATCTCCCCTATGGAGCAGTGCTGGAGACTGCGGGACAATGGTAGTCAGCAGCAGAAGATACAGGTCTCCTCTCCTCCCTTGTCCTATATTCCTAAATAAATTACGAAAAAAGACTGAAATATCCTGTAACAGCATGGCACACACCTCTCACAAGCACCCTCTTCTGGTCGGTTGTGTCTGCAGTCTTTAGACCAGTCCTGGCCCTGGCATCGGGCCATAATCCCAGGGCTTCCTCCCTGGAGGCAATGGTTTCACCCTCTTAGTCTGTTCAGTCTCCTTCTGGGGGTTTACTGCTGGCCAGTTGTAGGCCCTTTCCCAGTGGCCTATGTGGGGGGATCCAGGCCCACCCACTATTCCAGGTCCCAGTCCAAGAACCCTAAGAATAGCAGTTATGCACCACCGTGTCCATTTACCAAAACTGTCTTCAGGTCCCCGGACCATTTCCCTGCAGCCCCAGCCTTCACCGATACCTTATCCTTAACTCAGGGTCCTTCAGGGCCAGCCAGGAGCTTTTCCTTGCTCCCCCGGTCCCTACTAGCACTGAGCTGTCATTGTGCTGCAGTTCCCTTTGGCCAGCCAAGAGCACCCTCTATACTTCTCTAGCTCAGTAAGGAACTTCCTGTCTTGGGCTCTGCAGCTCCTTTTCATAGAGCCCTCCTGGGCCCTGATTGGCTGCTCCCTGCATCCTCTCTGATTGGCTGGAAGACCTCTCCACTGCTCCTTATCTGGGAGGAGTGTGGCAGGACCCTGAGGCCTCCAGAAGGGGGCCTCTGGGCCTAATCCACCCTCTCACATACCTAGTGGGGGCTTCCACCAGCTGCTACCAGGTCCTCTTTGCCCCAAGCCTCCTAGTCCAACGCTGCCCAAGACATATGAAAGGAAAATCAACAGTGATTATTTGAAACTAACATATATATCAGAAGGCAGGAATCTGGGGTGCAACAGACATGGAGTCCTTACCAGCACAGCACAGACACCAGCCAGCTCTGCAACTTCCTTGCAGCAAACACAGACAGCACCATCCTCCAGCTTCCCTCATGCCTGAGCAGATTTAGCACCTGCATGAAGAATAGCTGGCTGAAACTAAGGCCAGGCAAGATGGATCTAATTTAAGGTCTTGTTGCTGATTGTTTAGGTACTAATTGGACTGGGCCACAAAGCGTATGTCTACACTGCAATTAAAAACCCATAGCTGGCCCATGCCACCTGACTCAGGCTTGCAGGGCTTGGTCTAAGGGGCTATTTAACTGTGGTGTAGACGTTTGGACTGGGACTGAAGCACAGGCTCTAGGACCCTGCGAAGGGGGTGGGTCCCAGAGCTCAGGCCAGTGGTGGGCAACCTGCAGCCCATCAGGGTAATCCGCTGGCGGGCTGCGAGACAGTTTGTTACATTGACCGGCCTCAGGCATGGCCATCTGCAGCTCTCTGCATCCCTCACCGCTTCCCGTAGCTCCCATTGGCCGTGCACGGTGAACCGTGGCCACTGGGAGCTGCAGGGGGCTGTGCACGGTCGGTGTAAACAAACTGTCTCGTGGCCCGCCAGCGGATTACCCTGACGGGCCGCGTGCAGCCCGCAGGTTGCCCACCACTGGCTCAGGCTGTACCCTGAGCCAGAATGTCTACACCGCAACTAAACAGCCCAAGTCAGCTGGGTGTCTAAATTCAGCATGGAGGATATTTGGATATCTCAGGGATTGCCTCATTCCCCATGTCCAAAATCTAGTATTGAATCTGTGTGCATTCATTAAAGGCACTAGAGCTGACTGTGCATGGGGGGAATCTTGCAAATTCTAGGTGACTGGATTTTTTTTACAGCTATACCCTGAGAGACAGAGTAGAGAATTTCATTTCTTTAAGGTGTTGTTACAGCCATCATCACATTCTTTCATTTCCATTCAAAAAATACACTTCCGCTCTTACATTGTTTAGCAGCCTCTGGATAGTTTTTTTTTTTAAATGACTATGTAGCCACAACACAACCATTATCTTGCTTTCTGTTTCTATCATGCATCTGCAAACATCTGTGAATGGAACTACAGGCTGTACAAAATTCTAGCTAGTTATTTCTGAATACCAGTCTTAGTGTTCTCTATGGCCATTACATAGATGAATTTTGTGGTCTCAGCTCACTCCCTCATAAAGAAATGATCATAGCATAAAACTAGCAGATATAATTTTGTAAACTATTACACAGCTTTTATTCACCACTTAGGAGAGACCCATGTCTGAGATAACATTTTGACTAAATTTTCTCTTGCTCCTACGGAGGCAATTTAGCCTTGATGCCAGGTTAAAATTATTGGCAGTGCAGTAACGGGGAACTCACACTCTGGGTGTCTAGAAAGTACAATATTTGGATTATGGACAAAAGTCTTTATTCTCCAGAACTCCCACAGTTCTACCCTTTTCTGGGCATAATGATATCTTTGATTTCAGTAAAAATGCAATTTCAAAGAAGGAAAATTTAATTCCTATCATCATAATTAAATGTTTCTCATCTTAATTAAAGATGCTATAAATGCAAATCATCAACTAACATTTAACAGCTCTGCTTCTAAGACAGATCGTTTTGCTTTATTTATTTTGGAGCTGGTGAAAGATGCTAGATTGAAAACACTGAAAATTGGATAACTCTGTTCCCAGAAGAGGTACAGCATAAACAAAGGCAATGCAAACTTCCTCTTAATGCTTTGCCAGTATGCTTCCACTCTGATCTAGAGAGATTAGGCCCACTGGAATCAGTGGAATGAATTCAACAGCTTACAATAGGATTAAATTAGTTGAATATCTTTAGTAGATGACATGGAAGACCAGTTTCGACCACCATTTAGTCTATAGTTTCTCTGCTAAGACTGCAGCTAGTGATTAATTAGGACCAAATGTCATCGTGTTTTGTTATGGGATTTGCAGTGGTTGCCATAAAAAGGTTAGCATCTGCTCACAATTATTGCACTGAGCTATTCAAGGCTTGTCTATATGGCATGGCAATACACAGTAGGGTGTGCATTAACAGTTCCCTACTGTGCACTAAGGAACTTATAGTGCATGCCAGAAGGGTCTATGTGGGCCAGTTAGTGAGCAGCACATTGGTGCACATTAGAATTCATACATCCCCAGTGTGCATTGCAGCACTGCATGGACAAGCCCCATGATACTAGTGTCAATACTTTTTCCATGCACATGGGAATAACTTTGGTGCTCTGATAACACTCTGTGCAGGATAAGTTTTCATTGGTGACCAGTACAGGTATGCACATGCTCTCAGATTAAGGTAAGCACTGAAACACATGCTAGATTTTAACCACATGCTTAAGCGCCCTTCCTGAATAGAAATGCTTTCCTGAAACAGGGCCACTAAGAGGAGATGTCCAATAAAAAAATAAGCAATATGGACTTGCATGTACAAACAAAAAAATATTTTAATTAAGCAAAAATAGGGAGATATGGTGGAGTAGCAGTACAAGCAAACTTAGGCCTTGACTACACTTGGAGGGTTTTATTAGTGTAGGTATACTAGTATAGTTAAACAAGCCAAACCCTCCTGATATGGCTGCAACTTATACAGTACCTAGGGTTACCATCCGTCCGTATTTCCCCGGACATGTCCGGCTTTTGTGTCTCTAAATAGCCGTCCGGGAGGAATTGGTTACAAGGTTAAAATGTCCGGGGTTTTTTTCTCCCTCGCCTCCCTCCCTCCCTTCCACGCAGAGTGCAGCTGCTGATTGGGTGGCTTGGCCGATTGACCCACTCCCATTGGCCTCCAGCAGCCAGAGCCCTCCCCTGCTCCCCCCTCCCTCTGTCTGCAGCCCTGTGTAACGCACAAACCGACCCACCGGGCAGAGTATTTTGCAAACACGTGGAGCCAGAATGGTAAGGGGGGGGCAGTCAGGGAGTGGGGGAGTGTTGGATGGGTCCCCGGCCTCCACCTGCCACCCCCCCTCCTCGCGTCCCCCCCCTGTGGGCCCCGCCCCACCTGCCTCTCCCTTGTCTGCTGCCCCCGGGTCCTAGTGTCCCCCATCTACTAATGGGAAGACAGGCTGCCCTTACCCTGCCCTTCCACCCTAGCCCTGAGCCTCTCCAACATCCCAAACCCCTCAGCCCCAGCCCTCATCCCCCCACACCCTAATCCTCTGCTCCATCCCTGAGCCCCCTCCTGCATCATGAACCCCTCATCCTCAGACCCACAGCCCTCACCCCTGCATCCCCTCCTATCCCCAAACTCCCTCCCAAACCCCCTCCCCCCTTCCCACACACCCCCTCCTGCCCTCAAACTCCCTCCCAAAGCCTGCACCCCCTCCCTTTGCACCGCCTCCCACCCCCAAACTCCATCCCAGAGCCTGCACCCCTCACCCCCTCCTGCACACCCACCCCCTGCCCCAGCCCGGAGCCTGCACCCAGCACCCAAACTCTATCCCAGAACCTGCACCCTGCACCCCTCCTGCACCCTAATCCCCAGCCCAGGACCCGCACCCCAGACCTCCTCCCCCCACCCATCCCCCCTCCCAGAGCCTTAGGCAGGTGGGGGGGGGGGTTCTGGGCACCACCAAAATTTCTACAACCCTGCCACCCATGCGAGTGGATAAGGGTTGGGGCAGTCAGGGGACAAGAAGCAGGGGGGGGTTGGGGTTCTGAGGGGGGCAGTCAGGGGGTGGGAAGTGGGAGGGAGTGGATGGGGGCGGGGCTAGGGCGGGGCTTCCCCCCCCCCAGTGTCCTCTTTTTTGATTGTGGAAATATGGTAACCCTAACAGTACCAATATAACTCATGCTAGTTGGAATAAACTACACCAGAGTAAGCCAGTTATACCAGTACAACTGCATCTAAATGAGGGCAGGTAGGGGGATAGCAAAAAAAAAATCACACCTCTAACTGAACTGACACAGCTATATCAATACAGCTTTTAAGTATAGACCAGGCTTTTCTGTGGGACTAAACATTTCACCTTCAGCTTGAGGATAATTTGGACTATTTGATCCCTGGCAGGAAAAAATTTGTTGCCTTTATGAAAACACAAATACACTATATATGTCCACTGGGAACTTATTGTACTAAAACCAACCATTTATTTTCATAGGCCACTATACAGCAGTCACTTAGCAATGACTATGGGTCACTACATTCCGTGGTCAAACTCAAACCAGTCAGACTCCATATCCCATTACAAATCCTCAGGCTCATCCCATCCTGACAAAGAGCATATAAAATACAATCACTTTCTTAACACTTAGGATTCTAATCTGTCCTATGGTATTGAAAGTCATCTGGGCTAATCATTTTCTTGGGCTTGGGTAAGCTACTATGTGGCACTTTGATGGGCAGGAAGGCGAGTTTGTGACCGGAAGGAGAAAAGGTTCCTGTTTGAAGAATCCTGTGTTACATATTCTGTATAAGAAGCATCGTCACATTTTTGTTGTTACGGTTTCAAAGAATGTGCATTCTTTCCAATGGGCTTGACTGTAATTTTACAATGTACCCCGAGTAAGGGACCTTGCATAGTTCTGCCACCTTCAGAGCACACCAGAAAACAAATTATGACTCAGAGATCCATAATTCTTCCCCTGCTCCCCAATTGTTCTGCACAAGGAGTAAATTTGTTTGCCCCTTTTGCAGAGCAAAATACTCCCCTTTGTACACCCACCCAGCTGCCTACCATTGAGTTAGAAGGATGAACCAGACTGTCAGTTTACAATCTAGCTCACAGTAAAGGGCCGTGTGCTGTTTCAGTCTTACATTTCATACTTTCCTAATGTTACTTTTCCATGTAAGCAATTGCTGTACTTCTCATCAGTGTGTTATGAGATTGCAATTGGGAGGGAACAGGATTCCCATGACTGTACTTAGGAAGGGTGGTGATCCGCTAAGCAATTTTGATATTTAATTGTGGTCCATGAAATGAAAAATTTGAGATCCTTTGTCCCAGAGCTCACCAGCAGTCAGACATTCTCTCCTCATCACATAAAGAAAACAATATAAACTGGTGTCATAATGTTCATGGATACTGACAAGAAACCTGAGCAAGATAAACTGCTGATGCCTAAATCACTATAAAATGTACTTGTCCATAGCTCAGGTGGGAGAGAAACAGTATATATCATGAGTACACTTCTGAAAATAATCTAAGTGACTTGGGAGCCTAATGGTAAACATTTCAAAAGCACTTAAGTGACTCAGGAAATCTAAGTCCCATTTTCAAATAACTTAGGGCTGTCCTCAAACTGCTCTACATTACTGTGGAGTAGGAACCTTTTAGTTTGCGTCCATGGCATTCAGAAGGGGGAGTTCCAGCACAGCACTTTGCTATACACTGCTATTCAGACCCCCTTAGGGTATGTCTACACTACCTGCCGGATCGGCGGGCAGCGATCGATCCAGCGGGGGTCTATTTATCGCGTCTAGTCTAGACGCGATAAATCAATCCCCGAGCGCTCTCGTGTCGACTCCTGTACTCCAGCGCCGCGAGAGACACAGGCGGAGTCGACAGGGGAGAGGTAGCAGTCAACTCACCGCAGTGAAGACACCACGGTAAGTCGATCTAAGTACGTCAACTTCAGCTACGTTATTCACGTAGCTGAAGTTGTGTAACTTAGATCAACACCCCTCCCCCCCCCAGTGTAGACCAGGCCTTAGTCCAAACTGTGGGACAGTGTAAACATAGCCTTACTGCCTTAGGCACCTACGTTTCATTGAAAGTCAATGGGACTTAGGTGCCTAAGTCACTTTTGAATATTGGGTTCAGGATCCTAAGTCATTTAGGTGCTTTTAAAAATGTTACTCTATATAACATATGACTCACCAAGGCCACATGACACAACGCCATAAACTATAGGATTTATGTGCCAACTCTGTGTTAAAAAAAAAGCTGTGCAAAACCAGCATATAGTAAATATGTTACATTGCATCTTTTCAATACCATCATGCATTTCAAGAGCTCAGTTTGCAATGTTTGTTCTAGAATCATTACAATTGCAAATTCATTCCGCTCCCCAATCTCATCCTATCTCCAATTAAATGTCATCCTGATTCTTTTTTAGAAAATTCTTCCAACCCTGTTTGGAACTAAATATGTTAAATACAAATCCAAGTTATTTCCAAACTTTTGTCGCCTGTCATGATTTCTATTTTTATTATCATTATAAATTGTAATTTAATGAATAACAAAGCTTACGTTCACACATTATTCAGAGAAAATGTATTAACAAAATCCTTTGATGCAATTTGATACACCGCAAGTGAAGGGAAAAATTAAATGGAAGAATGAATATGAGAATGTTTAAAATTCCATCTTGATTATGCCCTAATAATCAGTATAGCCCAGGTTAGGAAGTTTATTAATCTGTCATTAAAGGATATAGGAAGAATAATTTCACTGGAAATAAGAGTGTGTTTTTAAGTAGGCTGGATCCACCACAAATCGGTCCATGTTGTCTCCCTGAGTCATACAGTGGTCTAGAGCCAGATTTTATCCTCACATGTCCAGGAACAAATTCCAGTGACTTCCATGGGACCACGGGTAAGTATTTGAGGTAAACACTTCACCACCTGTCATATTCCTATATTTTGTATCAAGATTCTCCATTGTATCTTCAGTTACCAGACAAGACAGAAAGAAAGCTAACACTGAACAGCACAAGGAAGATTGACCCAAAAGGTAAACAAACTAAGCAGTGGTGATTAATAAATAAATAAATAACCAGCCTGATGATTTGGTGGCAATTGATTACTGACAGAAGATAGGGGCCTGAGCCACAGCCTATTGAACTCGATAGAAAGATGCCTATTGACTACAATGGGTTTGTGTTAAGCCCACCAAGCTTCCCTAAAGCTACATAGCTAAAATTACACAACTCTGAAACAAATTTTCTTCACCTTTTAAGATAATCTCCACAGGTTTTCTTTGCTGGACATACTCAAAGATAAATAGAAATATGACTCTCAGACAAATATTTACAGGTCTCGGTATCACAGAGTTCTTTGCCTTCCATAAAGCTCAGCTGCTGAAAGAAGTCACTCCTAGAGGTTAAGAGGACGAGAAGGACATCTTAAATGTTTAACTATTCAACCAGGCTTAACTGGGGATTTTTTTTTCTTCAGTGAGTAGTTGCCACTAAAAGCAACAAAGGGATAAAGAGAGTTTCTTTTGTTTTATTTCTGTTGGAATTATTATACTCTGCACCAAGACCATTCAAGGTCAATGGTAAGAATGTGAAGGGAAAAAAAAAGATACCAAAATAAATAAAGTTATTTGTAACAGAAGTGTATTTTAGCACTACAGTGATTGTGGATAGAATATTGCGAACAGGGAAGATGGCCTGTTGCAATCAAATACACAATATGGTAAAATAGTCCAGGAGCACTATTGGGTAGCTGCTAAAGCTATTTGTAAGGAATGGAACTGGTCAAATAATATTAATCAAATAATTTATTTGAAGAATCTCACAACAGTTTTGAATGTATTGATTTTAAATTATGTTGAATATAAACATCGATGTATTTATCCTCCCAACGCTCTGCGAGGTAGGGAAGTGCTATTATCCTCATTTTGCAGATGGGGAAATGAAGCACAGAGAAGCTTGCCGAAGATCAGCAGAGGAAGCTGTGGCTAAGTCCGGAACTGAATTCACTTCTCCTGAGTCCCAGTCCAACACCTTTAACCACAAGAACATCCTTCCTACCTATCCAATGAAAAGTCTACCCCAAGCCAGCGCTCTCCAGCTTAATAAGATCACCACACATGGCAGTCAGACTCATGGGAATGATGGCAAAGGCTACGTCACAACTGAATGGGGAAGCATTTTAACACTGGGCTGTCTATCCCGTTGCTTCTTTTCCCTGCCTGACCTCTGAAGCGCAGCTACTAGCATCTTCCTCTGGTCCACAAACCCAAGCAAGGGGATACACAGCCCTTCTCCTATAAAATCAGGGGAGCAAAGAGATCCCCTAGATTTGAGGAGGTTTGTTTTTTGTTTCTCTTTCTGCAGTGAGCAGAACTTGCTTCTGAGTAAGCCTGTCATTTGTAGAGTCAGATTTCACGGTGTTCTGCAGCTTGCAAAGCACAGAACTAAATTCAGCTAAATCCTTCTGTGCTCTATGTGCACAGGCCTCTACATGCTCTATTTTTTACAGAGAGGCACATACCAGCACTTCTACACGTGCAGGCTTCTGTAGCGTTTTGTAAGTCACGGTGTTATACTGGAGATGGTGCAGACCTACATGTCCCCAGCAGAGCAACAGAAGACACTGGATTTTAAGAAGGCACAATACCTCCTCCTCCCATTGTTCTCAGGGGCAGGGAGCCCTTAAAGGAGGCATGCAGCTGTGCACACCAGAACTGCTGATTGGTACAGCGGAAGCGGAGGCATTGCCTCACTTGCTCTGGGAAGGCCTGCAGTACAGGGGATGCTAGATTATTCCATGTGTTTAGAAGAACACAAGCACTGCAGTTGTGGCCAGCACCTGTGCAGGATACACAAGACGGGGAAGGTACCTTGCACTCACCCTTTCCCACGTGCAACTGCACAGGAGCCAGCCACAATCTGTCCCACAGCAATGTTGGCATTTCCACCCACTTTACATGGTTTACACTTGACTGTTAATACCCTTGACAAGTTGAAATTGGGCATATGAAGTCCCAACCCAAAGCAATTTCTTGCACCATCTACTAGTCAATATTGGTTTATTTTTCTCTGCTACTTTTACAGTGATACTATAAAACCACAACAGTGCTAACCCACAAGAACATATTAATGTATTAATATCTGAAATAGGAGATTTAGTGACATGGTGTTTGTTTATATTAATAGCAGTTATGCATGTAAATCCATACCTAACACTTGTCGAATATAGCCTTAATGAATCACCTAAGCCAACAAAGCTCAGAAAATATAGTTGTGCCTGGAACTGTGGTCTGACTGTGCTCTGAACTAACCTCACAGGCGGAGGATACTATATGATATTTAACATGGAGAAGTGTTCTGATTGCTTTGTGATGCCTAGGGATAATGAGGCAAATTAAGAACAGGTGACAATTCAGCCTTACCTCTAAAGGTACATCTATACATAAGGTGCGGTGTAGACACTGCATGCCCAGCTAGCACGGCTATAAATAGCAGTGTAGACAGTGAGGCACCACTTAGGTGAATAGAGGTCCATACGCACCTAACCCCCCAGGATATATACCGTATATACTCGTTCATTAGCCCGTTCGTTTATAAGCTGACCCCCCAAGACGGTTAGGTAAAAATAGCAAAAACTGTATGACCCTTTCATAAGCCGACCCTATATTTCAGGGGTTGGCAAACTTTGGCTCCTGGCCCGTTAGCGTAAGCTGCTAGCGGGCCTGGACATTTTGTTTACCTGGAGCGTTCACAGGCACGGAGCCCCTCAGCTCCCAGTGTCCGCGGTTTGCCGTTCCCAGCCAATGGGAGCTGCGGGGGCCCGTGCCTGCAGATGCTCCAGGTAAACAAAACAACAATGTATTAGATATTCAATTCAATGATTCCATAGAGTTTAAAATCATAAAATTTTGGTGTAGAACCGTTTATAAGCCGACCTCCACTCTTTGATGCGTCACTTTTTTACCAAAAATATTCGGCTTATGAACTGTATATACGGTACCTCACATGGCTCTCTGCATGCCCAAGCAGTGCCTCCCACGTCTACACCGCTATTTTTAGGAAGATAGTATTCTGCTGCCTCCCCACTGCCAGAATCTTTCCATGCTGCCTTCCCCTGCCAGAGCCTTTCACTGCTGCATGTAGCTACACACCGCAGTGATATGTATGGACACAGCCTGCCCTTCACTGCAGCATGTAGCTACACATGTTTTGCCTGTACTTTACACGCGTCCATAAGTGTAGACACAGCATAAATGTCTTTAATTTGGAAAGTTCAGACATGCTCTATCTTGAACATTGCAGAAGTGTTAGTTATGCTATTTGCGATATTTATAGCTCTCATTTATATATGTAACATATAACATTAATGCAAGTCTTATTTCTGAATGCGGTTGACACCGTTTATAAAGTGAAAAAGAGTAGATACTCACCATCCTGATACAGTGGGTGACTATCTTGTTTGGATTCCAACCCTGTCCATACATCTAAGATCATCCCAGGTGAAGGAGAGCAGGGATATGCATTTGATCTCCATTGACCTGTAATGTCTGTGTCCCTATGGTCAAAGGTGAGTGATTGAGATGTGTGTTTCTTTTAGAGGGAGGTAAAAGAGGCATTGATTGCCTTGAAGGAGTACACGATGATGAAAGGTATGAGACAGGAATAAAGCTTCGAAGTGGCAAGACAGATCGCAAATAAAATTCCCTTCCTTTTACAGAATAAATAACAGCAGCTGTGGATTATGGGGGTATAGTTTCAGTGAGCAGATTTTGTGATATAGACCAGGAAAAAAAGGCCTGAATTTTTTTTATAAAAGGCCAGGATTTCCCCGCCCCCATTGTTCCTGGATACTAGTCATGAATGTATAGCTACCTCAAGCTCCGTCTTTGTCTTGCTTCTCCAGCTGCATTCCACTGTCACCCCACTCTTGATTTTTCCTTCCTTCTCCCGCAAAGGACTCCAGCTACAGCCTCCCCTACTCTGTTTTCACCACCCCCACAACAGCTTTCCTTACTACTATAGCAGGCCTATTTTCAATGCCTCTTTAAAGATCTGACCTATGGCCTTGCTGGAAGAAAGACGGAAGGCAATGGATGTGGTTTAATTAGACCACAACTTTATTCACTTAAAATATTTAAGAATAGCCGGTGATAAATTGTACAGTGCAGGTTATTATTATTTCTTTAATCGCATCCGCCTATTTGGGGGGCTGCCATCAGCCCTCCCACTTCGGAACCTGGTCCCAGTCTGCCTGTTGCTGGGACTTCACCGCCTTCCCCTCGTATGAAGGATAAGGGGGTTGGGAAAAGAAGGGGTTGTTTGCCTTTCTGGTGTACCAAATGTTAGAAGCCCCGAACCTCCCTTCCCTAGCTTCCATACGGGATGCTTTCCTCTAAATCCCCTTCCAATCCATTTTATCCAATCACCATATTCCTTTTGTAAAAAGTACCTGTACTGGAGCTCTGCCATAACATTTCCATCAAATTTTCCTGCCAACCCAACCAGGTCCCTAGCCCAATGGGGGGAAGGCAAGAAAACCCACCCCACCACAGAGAATCTGGCAGTCAGGGGGAAATTCTCTCCCATTCCCCCTGGAAAAAGGGCAACTAGCATAATGCCCCTTGTGGATTGTAGCGGGGTGGTTGCCCCACTCCTGCCTGGAAGGGCTTAACACAGCCCTGGCAGAGGGCTGCAGCTCTAAAAGCTGGGCTGATTGGGGAAGTAACCACAGCTGGGCCACACCCCAATCAGGCCACAGCTGGCCTGTATAAAAAGCCTGGGAGCCAGGAGCTCAGAGTCTCTCTCTGCTTTAGAGAGAGAAGGGCCTGGCTGAAGGGAACTAGACACAGGGTACCTGAGTGGAGCAGGGCTGGGGAGCTCCAGCCTGGAAAGCCCCAGGCTGTGGCCTAGGAGAAGGCTAAGGGGTGCTGGGGGTTGCAGAGGGCAGCCCAGGGCTAGGCCAAGGCAGCAGGTCCAAACCCCCCTTGCCAGTGATGAGTGGCCTATACTGCAGTCTGCCCAAGAGAGTGGGGGCTAGTTGGTGACTGGCAGTGGCCTTATTCTGAGGTGAGGTGGGGATAGTGGGTGGGGGTTCCCTGGGGAGGGGTGACTTTAAGACTGTGGAGTGTACTGCCAGGGGGCAGCACCCCAGACAAAAGGGCACCGGGGTCCAGGAGGGACATGGGGCCAGAGGACAGGAGGATCACCGGCCTGCAGAGGGCGCTCCAAGGCTGTGAGAGCTAATTTCTGGAGACTACCAGCAGGAGGTGCCGCAGGGGTGAGTCTGCACCTCTACATGGATCATGAAGAAATCCAGTCCTCCTGTGACACTGTGGATGGGAAGATGGGTGTTGCAGCCCCATCACAGTGAGAGAAGGCTTCTTCAGAACTGCCTGGGGTATAAATACCACCCTTTTCTCTGTGTAACTTGAAAGCTCGTCACTCTCACCAACAGAAGTTGGTCCCATAAAAGATATCACCTCACCCATCTTGACCCCCTCCTCTAGTCACCTGGAAGGTCATTGCCTCTCCACCTGGTCCAGCCACTTCTTATTCCTCCCTGCTCCATCCACATAAACCTTCCCCTTCCTCTGCCATCAACAGCAAAGGGGAGCCCTTATAGGGGTAACAACCCCTTATCTTCTGGCCAGCCAGACTAACAACCCACCACATATACTTGCAATGAGCACATGATTGCCGGAGTGCCTATTTGAGAGGAATACAACTGGGTGATTCCTCTTACTCATTTATAGACTGATCCAAAGCCCACTGAAATCAAAAGAAAGTCTCCTACTGACTTCAATAGGTTTGGCTCAAGCTCCTATTTAAACAGTTTTTCTTTCCCAAGCTTCTGTGTGAATGATCCACACAAACAACTGTGGAAACTGACCAAGGCCAATATTTTCCAGCATGGCCTTGGAATTTGGGTGCCTCACTGCTGACTTTAATAGGTGGTGAGCAACTGGAGCGCTCTCTCACTTGGTGCAGTTGGTGCTCAGCACATCTGAGAAATCAGTGCCGATATGTCCTAAATTGGGCACCCAAAAAAATAAGGGACCAGAGGTCCCTTTGAAACTGTTGACCTAGTGATCTAGATTCTGACACACTCAGACTGAGTAGTACCTAACTTCACAAATGGTCCCACCGTTTGTGGGACTATTCATGAACCAAAGTTTTATTCGGCACAAGTAAGTGTACCAGAATCTGGCACTATACAGCTGACACATCCATGCAATAAGTGCTGTCAAACACACAATAAACAAACTGAAAAAAGAGAAATATCTTAATTTCTCTATTCTCATTCAACCAGTCATCTTAGATGCTCCTATAACAATAGTAGTTAAAATTTTTCAAATTGAAGTATGACTCTTCAATTTCCCAGTTCTCCAAGCATGTTGTATATGTCTTACTAAGGGATGTTTTTTCATATAATACACTGTATCATGAAGGTTATTTCACTGCATGTAAATAATGGTTGTGGTATTTGTTAAAGTCTTACTGGTTTCCACATATTTCATGTTCATACTTAATAAAATATTTCTTTTAAAATATTAAATGAGGAAAAACAGAATGGAAGACAAGCAAGGCAAAGATTTTTCTAAAAAAAACCATACTCCCAAATGAAGAAACTGGGAAAATGGAGAAACTAATCAAGTGGAATTGGAAAATATAGGTATAGCCTAGATTTCCCTGCTTTTCTGGTATAGATGCCTCCTTCCATTTCAAAAAGCATATTGGTATCCTCCTATTATCTTTGAATGTTCTTTTTTCCCACTTTAAGAAGAAAGTGAAACGAAAAGGTCTAAATCAGAAACTACATTATGTATTCAAGAAATGTTCTGAAAAAGTCACTTACATTACTAACATTTTATCATTCATGTGAACCACTTAATGCGAGATACAAAAGCAGCACATATACATTTAAACAACTTTGTAATTTGTATGTCAAACAGGTAACAATTCTAAAGAGCAACAACAACAAACCCAAACAAAAAAATGAAGAAAATGAATGAAAGGAAGAACGTTTAACTGGAGAATAGAGTGCTTTGGAAAAAGTTTAAAAACATTTTTTTTTTTGCATTTTCTTGCTTCCAAATACTTTTCAGTGGAATAAGAAATAATTGAGAGGTTGTCCCATGCATGATAGTAGGAACTCAATAAAAGGAAAAAGAAAAAGTGTTAATGTTTAAGGCCCCAATTTTTCTTTCTGTCTCCTCTACAAATTCTCATTGATTTCAGTGGGAGTTCTGCACATGCAGTGACTGCAAGATGGCGCTCTAATTGCTTGTGTTTTCAAACCGATGGAAAGGCTTTCAAGCTGAGCAACTTCCATTTGTGCTAATGGGAACTGTATAGCCAACAATGCTCATGTCATCTTGAAAATGTTCCCCTTTATCTTGTTCTTTTTAGATCTGTCTCGATGGAAGAGCTCCAGGGGCTTTTATTAGACTGTAATTATGAAATTCATAACTAAACACAATGTTAAAAATATTGTTTAATCTATGTCTTTTTCTCTGACAAGTGTGAAAACGTGTGCAATATGACAGAAGGCTTGCTACAGTAACTGCATGTTATGATTGAATGACATAGAAATATCTGTCTTGCTGAAACAGCTGCAGAAGGTAGGTTGCTCCTGCACCGTTTTAATTTATGTGCCATCTGTTTCACCATTTCTTTACATTTTCCTTTAAATGGTTAAGGGATTATTTTTTTCCCTCATACAGGCACAGTCACATTTTACCTGACCTTTTTCACATACATAAGAAACACCACGAGAAAATATTGTGTTCATTTGAGATTAGATGACGATGTTTATTAGAGTAGGACCATGGCCACTGATTTTTAAGAGCCATATTCTGATGGTCAGGTTAGTCTTTTTGCTGATGCCATAAATGTACACCAAGTCTGTAGGGGGCAAAGCTGGAAGCTCATTACTGAAAACATGAAAGCTCTTTTTCCCTGACACCCATCCAACCACCACAACAGCTGATATGGGCTTTGACAGACCCACCACCCACATCTCAAAATTTCCATGCTAGCAAGCAAAGGGTGGATTATGTAAGGGGAAACAGTATGTGTCTTCGTGATACTGATTTCCAGTAGTTATACTGATCCTAAAGTGATCATTTCCTTGGGAGTATAGTATTTTCAAGACCTATCCAGAATTTAAGATAGATGCATTTTTGGATAGTCATTGCCGTAGACTTAAATTTAAATTAAAACGCTAAATCAATTGCAATATAGCATTAAGTAACACTACATTAATCTTAATTGATTATCAAGGATTTAATTCCTTCTTGGAGAAATCAAAGGGAAAGAGAAAACAAAATAAAACAACCCCCTGAAAACTCAGCCCTAAGTGTGTGCATTCTCATTGTTTTTCCATCAGTGGAAATGCACAATCAAATTACAGCTATACAATAAAAGGGTGTCATACAGTGACACTACATTTAAGGATCTTTGCTCATTTCTGTTGAAAAATAATTATAGTTTATTATCTTGCCCATTACATATCATATCCGGCTGAAATTCGCAAAAATAATAAATTATGGTTCTAAGACTAAAAGGACTGCCAAACCAGAGCAGACCAAGAGAACTGCCAAGCAGAGGAAAGTCCATCCAATTGACTATATTGTCAGTAACAAGGCTCATATTGGATGTTTAAGTGGATGGTGAAAGTGTCAATTCTATACACAATCAATAGTGCAACACTAAAATGTGGGATGATGACAGACCTGCTTCAGCCTAGCTAGTGTTCACTTCACATCCTGACACATGAGAACGGGCTACCCTTTTAAGCAGGGCCGGCTCCAGGGTTTTTGCCGCCCCAAGCAGCAAAAAGAGAAGAAAAAAAAAAAGCCGCGATCGCGATCTGCGGCACTTCGGCGGCAGCTCTACCGCCTCCGCTTCAGTCTTCGGCGGCAATTCGGCTGCTGGTCGTTCGCTCCAAGAGGGAGTGAGGGACCCGCCGCCGAAGAGCCGGACGTGCCGCTCCTCTCCGTTGGCCGCCCCAAGCACCTGCTTGCTGAGCTGGTGCCTAGAGCCGGCCCTGCTTTTAAGTTTTACTTATAGTACTTTACTAAATATCATTGAAATTGCTATTCTTATTCAGATACATTTCTAATCCTTTTCTGAATGTCACTAAACAAATTGCCTCAATACTATCCTGCAGTCCATAGGTTTATTTTATGCTACTTAAAATCAAGTGTTTTCTTTGGAAATTTGTTGTTACTCATTTCTGTCCTGTGGTTTCTGATGACAATAGGGTAAGTAAGAGCATCTGCTTTACCTTCACCTACATTATTTCACCACCTTCTATTATATCTAGCCTTACTAGTCACATTAAATGATTCTAGAATTTTCCCACAATGTGGTTGACTTCATAGTTCCCTTACCAGCACATAGGAAAAAAGTGGATGTTAGAGCCATAAATAGCCCCAAATGGGTTTTAAAATAAGAGGGCAGTGCTACCCTATTATTGCTGTACCATCTTGGGGGGGGGTGAGTGGGGGAGGACTGCTTGACCCCCATCTCACACACTCCCCAGCAAAACTGACAGATCACTGGGAAAAGAGCCTTCCCATATCATCTTGTCTATCTTGAATAAGGCTATGGGCCATGAGAGGAAAAGTCATAGGTACCCATTCTGCCCTCCCCACTGCACTATACACACAGAATTTTGAATTGTGTATGCTTGATTCTGCCTTCTGCCACAAGTGCTGCTGGCTACAAGGGGGCCTCTGGTTCTATTCCTCTCTGCCCCTCACTTCTGAAGAGCTGTTCTCTGCAGCTGCAATGCTGCCTGCTGCTGCCACGAGGAAGCCCTGTGGAGTGTGTTATTTCTGAAAGAGACGCCTGTGGGGCCCCTCACAACTCCCAAATCAAGATAAAAAAAGTCAGCTGTACTGAGCTATTACTACCCCTCACTTTATTACAAAATAAGAACGAGGAATAGAGCCAACTTTTAAATTCTCCTTTAATATACATCCCCAAACTCTTGAGTCTTATACTTTTTTGCTGCCCTTCTCTGGATCTTTTCTACTTTTGCTATATGCTTATCCTTTTTGAGACAAAATGACCCAAACTGAAAGCTGTATCCAAGACATACTTCCATTTACAAAATGCTATTATTATATTTTTCCATAGTAACTTTTATCCCCTTCTTAACACAGCTTAGCATTTTGCTTTCTCATCTAGCACTGTTTTTACTGAGCAGTCCACAGTGACTCTCAGATAATTTTCCCCAAAGGAGTTACAACTAATTAAGAACTCATCCAATGTCAGTTATTTACATGATTCCATTGTGGATTTTGCAATTCTCATCTAGAGCCCTTTGAAGTCTTATATAATGTCAATCACTGAGTCATCAACAAATTTGACCATCTTGTTGTTTATCCCTGATCATTGTTAAATATATTGAGCAAAACTGGTCCTAGTACTGATCCCTAAAACACTCCACTGCTAACCTCCTACTACATTGTTTATTCATAGTCTTTGTTTCCTATACATTAATTGATTTTTTTAATCCACTACATGCAGTGGATACTAAATTCCCTCAGTAGCTTCTTGTGAGAGATTTTATGAAAAGCCTTTTGCAAGTTTGCTGTAAATAACTTATTCCCACTATTTTCTCAACTCTTTTACAGAATTCCATTAAAGTGAGATTTCCACATGCAAAACCTGTGCTTGCTGCCCTGATCACATTATACTGATCTACATAGCTTTCCAAGTAACTCTTTTAATGATTTTCTATACTTTTTCTTTATTTACCAACACGAAAGTAAAATGCTGGTAATTTTATTACTTATTTAATAGACAAGGGGCCCTGATCACATTCAGGGTCTCAATGGGCTAAATGCTGTACAGACACAGAGGCAAATATAGTCCCTGTCTCAAAGAGTTTACAATATAATATGACAAGCAACACGTGAACGTTGAAGAAAAAAAGAGCCTATCAAATACATACAATTGTCTATACATACAAACACTTACTATTTTGTTCTTATTTTATTGTTTTGTTTTACATTAACATATAAAGAAGTATGAACTTTCCTCAAATGCACGTCAGACTAGTCACCATATGCTGGCTGAATTTTTGTTGGATTTATTGCAGAAGTGGGTCTTGGGAAGGAATACGAGGGACAGGATAGCAGCCTTACAGATACAAGTATACAGTGGACATCACTAGAATAAAGGCTGACATGGTAGAAAACATGAAGAGCAGACAAGTAGAAAGTCAAGACTGGTATTATTAGCTAAATGAAGGGGACCATGGTATGACGAGAATGGGCAAATAGGGATTGGCAGTGTCGTATATATTAAGGAGAAGAAGAAAGGAGTGAAGGAATGGTGGGCAAAATTGTAAGGCATTTCAAAGAACTTTGGACCAGTTGTAGCTGTAAAGAGATTAACATTAAAAAAAAAACATTTAGATTGTGATCCATATGGCATATGAAGGACTGGCTGTTGGTATTAGGACAAAAAGAATTACCAAGACTTCATTCAACATTAAAAAAAATGAGTTGCTTCTGTATAGTAACCAGTGTTCATAACTATTAAGGGATGTTTACCACAATGACACGGTATTATGATAGGACCACAATAGCAGTTCCACTGAATGAGCTATTATGTCACCAAAAGTCAGGTAATACAGGAGTATAACTGGAGCAACTGAAATAACTTTCAAGGAAGTCCAGGCCTTAAACATTGCAATTTTGCTCTCATTCACTCATATTAGCATTTCAATGAAGTCACTGAAAGTATGCCTTTCATAAACATAGAGATAAGGGCAGCTGTACTGAATCACTTTACCTATAAGGGATTAAGAAGCTCAAATAACCTAGTTGGCACCTGACCAGAAGGACCAAAGAGAAAAGAAGATGCATTCAAATCTGGGGGCGGGGAGAGGTTTTGTTTGTGCTTTCTTTGTTTTGTTCCCTCTCCTGACGGAGAGAGAGACCAGGCAGGTACAACTTCTCCTGAAAATATACCTGAAATGATCCATCTAAGATAACAAAAATTGTAAGTAAGGCAAGGAAATGCATTAGATTATCTTTTGTTTTCGCTTGTGAATTTTCCCCTATGCTAAAGAGGTAGTTTCATTCCTGTTTTTGTAACTGTAAAGCTGAGTCCAGAGGGGAGTCCTATGTGTTTTAAATCTTTTTATTACCCTGTAAAGTTACCTTCCATCTTGATTTTGCAGGTGTGATTCTTTTATTTTTTTTTGTTTATAATAAAGTTCTTCTTTTAAGAACCTGATTGATTTTTAGTGTCCTAAAGATAAAGGGTCTGGTCTGTACTTACATTAAAGGTAATTGGTTGGTATATGAACATAAGAACATAAGTAGTATATTATTCTCAAGCCTCCCCAGGAAAGGGGGTGAAGGGGCTTGGGGGGATATTTTGGGGGAATAGGGATTCCAAGTGACCTGTCCCTGAATTTTTGTTTAAATCATTTGGTGGTGGCAGCAATACCGTCCAAGGACAAGGAAAGGAATTTGTGCCTTGGGGAAGTTTTTAACCTAAACTGGTAGAATATAAGCTTAGGGGGTCTTTCATGTGGGTCCCCACAGCTATACCCCAGAGTTCAGAGTGGGGAGGGAACCCTGACAATGCCATAAATGTTTTTCTAACTTAAAGTAAAGCAGAAAATTAAAGTAAATAGACTATATGCTAAAATGTTAAAGATCTGTTTTAAACCCAAAAGGAGTATAATTCAGCATATGTCACTGAAAGCTGCCTCTTTTTCCATAGTTCACTCCAACACAAATACGTGCCACAGCGTCACAATATACCGTACTGGTCTGGTATACTATAGAGTATGAGAAATCAACTGCTCTTGTGAGACAACCCAAGAAAAACTGTATGATCTGCCAGATTTAATCACCTCTTCTATCATTATTCCATCAGCTGCCATTCCCTTCCATAAAAAAATAAGTCATTTGGTGAGCATTAACAGTTTAATGTGTGGCTGAAACAGAGCAGCCATTCAGGATACTAAATGATCGGTGTCAGAACACCAATATGGTCCCATCTCCTTCCAAACTAGTAACCCTATACAACGGATTGTCATTCGTAGAACAAACCTTGCCTGAGAATTGTGATTTTTATGTCCAATTAAGAGAAATTTTCAGGAAAAAAAGGTTTGTGAGGTTATGTGAAGTTTTCCCTTAGCAACAATTTTAGGATGAAAAAGATACAAAGACCATTTAGCTACAATCATCTCCACCATAAGACGGGAGTAGATTTTACTTTACTGGAAATGGTCCAAGAATAATGAAGGGTAAACAAATAATGAAGCTGATATCAGCATGCCTTGCCTAAGAAATAATATACATCACTTTATGTAGTTGCTCTAAAGTCAAACAAACAAACCCCCACACTTTAAGACAATTCCCAGAAAACAATTTAGACATATATTAAGAACATGGAAGGAAAAAGAATAATGTCTCAGTGTACAATCAAATCTCACAATGAATGATGTTATGTTACTCTTTCAAGTATCCTAAATATTCATACATTGCAAGCACCATTAACTACTGTAAGTTTCTGTACCACATTTGAATACTGCATTTGAAGCCTTTAAATTTAGCATTTGTATTTGTGAAGGAATAACTGCCCAATAGCACTGCAAACATATCAACAACCCTCTCTAACAGATGCTATATCTTTTATTATTACAAAATACATGCAACTAAATACTGAATTGTGCACCTGAAGTTACAGAAATTGTTGTGCTAATGATTATCCCACATCCTTTTAATATTCCTGTAGTATTGTGTGTTTTTTCTCACATGTCCATCAATAAGGGACTGATCGAAAGCCTATTAACGTCAATGAAAAGATTCCCAATGACTTAAATGGTTTTGGATCTGTTCCTTAGGGTGAAATCCTGGCCCCATTGCAGCCAATGGGAGTTTTGCCATTGAATTTGACCAAAAGTGACACAGTTAGCTGCCAAGTAAAAGATAATGACAATACAGACAGCAATTAAGGTCTGTCAACTCTGACCAAAGGTGGCCAAATTCTCCACAAGCAAGAGGAGTTTTTCAGAGCTCTCTACCTCTTTGGAAGAAGTTACAAGTGACAAGCTCTGTTTTATGATGGTTTTACAGTGCAGATTACTGTCCGTTAAGCCTGAGATGAGGCGGTCCCAAGTGGTGGAAAGCCAACATTTCATTAAGCTTGGCTCTCAGCCCCCCAAAGTTTTTTTCAAAATGCTCTATAGCTTTCTAAATGTGACAAAACCTGCTGAATTTATGTGCTGAAAATGTTCCAGTAGTTTTAAAAAGTGCTTTTGATATCACAGGAGAGTAAAGCTTTTACTATATTGCCTAATTCCCAGAAAAATGATTGAAGCTTTCAATGAGATAATTAACAGCCTCTACTGAAGATCAGAGTTTCATTCTCAATATGTTAAATGAAATGCACAGAGAATGACCCAAACTAACTTGTTAATAAATTTCTTTATCCTCAGTAGTTAATTGCCCCCCCAAAATGTACAGGTGCTGAAAAATCAGCATAGTCTCAATAGAAGACACCAGACGAGGATCTGGCCTGTAGCGTTAGCTATCCATCTGAAAATTATCAATTGTTTCTACGGTATCATCCCTGATTTCTGGTAAGCCCACTTTGACAAATGAAAGAAAGCAATATTTTCACAGATCATTAATATAAGCTATAGTGGACTTCCAAGAATAGGAGAGGTAAGTCAATTTGTTTACATTCCACATCAACAAAATAATCTGTCACCAGCTTTATTTCTAATTGGTTTAATGTGAACAGAACCAACAAGTCACAAGTTTCACTCCTAAATAATGTTAGAAAATACATTTTGGCTGAATTTTTTCAATCCAATCAAGTTAGGCAGCGAAATCTATATTTGAGGACCTCAATGCTGAATCCAGAGTATGACCTCAGAAAGGCTGCAAAACATTCCCAGTTGATAAAGCTTTCCCACTGTAATGAGAATGACATTCACAACATCAACTAACCTCCTCTACTCCCTTGAAACACAACTCAAATCTCTTATCTTAAGCAAAGCTTTTTACAAACCAGAAAGGGAGAGGGGCCAGAGCCTCCATGAAGTCTATGAGCGACTTAGCTACTTCCAACCTATTTTAGATAGAATGCACTCAGATACAGTACAGAATCCAGCGATAGGCAAGATATTCAGCATGGCAGACACACCTGTAACTGTATAGAACAGTTTTTAAGGAATGACATTGGAATGTCCTGGTTTTCAGAAGTGCTGGGCACCCACAGCTCACTACTTCTGATATTCAGGCCACTCTTCATAAGAAGTTGTGTAACTTTAGGGACTCAAGTTTGAAAATGTTGGACTTCATCTTTACACATTAGAAATAATGACCTACTCACATACCAGACATGGACCAAATAAGGGCAGCCAGCTGACACTGCTTTAAAACACGGTGGTGATATAAATATATCAGGGTGTGAGGCTTTGGGGTTCAACCCAGACCAGTAAGATGTTGTGTCACTACGTGCCCTGTAATCCTGGGGGAGGGGAAGAGGCAGTGCTATGCAGCCTTGGTTCAGAGCACTGTCACCAGCAGCATGGTCACAACACAACAGATTCACCTGACTTCACCAGCCTTCGTTACTCCCTGAGTGGTGACCCCAATACCCTCTCAGTCCTGAATTTCCCCAAACCATCTGCCCTGTAGTGTCCAGCCCTCCCACTGAATACTTACAGAAGTTATGTTGGCTGCTCCCTTAAAGAGACAGAACCACACAGCTTATTAACTTAGCTGAGGTTAACAAACACTCTATGTTAATCAAAACATCAAATTTGTTCATAGTAAAAGTAAAACAAGTTTATTAAACAAAAAAGACATATGTTTAATGACATCAGGTATAATAAATAAAGACAGAAAGGGTTATAAGCAAACAAAAGTAAAAATACGCTTCTAACACTAAAACCTGATTTAACAAACTTGTTCAAATAATTGTTTCTCACCAAGTCTCTTTTCCATCATAGCTGACCAGACCCTTCCCAAAACCCAAGTACTCAGATTCTTTGATCTCTTTAGGTGAAGGATAACAACATGGCTTTTTCTCTCTCCTTAAATCTTCCCAAAGTTTATTGACCCTGCTTCAAGAGGCAGGAAGGCTTCCTGGGGTGCAGTCTCCATCCCCTATAGAGATTGTTAAGTGGCCTTATTTCCCCACTTGCTCTCCTGGTGGCTTTGCTTACCTTGCCTGAGGCCTTTGTTCATACCTTGCTTAATTTACATTCAAATAGGTCAAACCATACTCCTTTGTCTGAAACACGTGAGGCTTAGGCACTGCTTGCCAAATACATTTTAAGAACATATTTCCAGCACATATCTATAAAGTCCTTTGTGGGTTTACAGTACATACAGCACACAAGCATATTAATGATCAGTGAGTTATTAGTTTTCCAGTGATGTACTACAGGCCACATATGGGGCATATATCATGATAACAGTGAGCCAACTGGCATTGGGGGTATTCTTAGGTTCACACAGTGAGCCTGTTGCACATCTGGAAATTAATTAGAAACAGCACAAGAAAGCCACTTTCTGCAGTATTTTCAGTGGACACTCCTCAAGATAGACTTTTCCTACTCTGTTTTGAGTCAAATATAGTAACATCTTTACCAGACGGTATAAATAGGCTTTCAATATAGCATTGGTTTTTTCACATTTTGAGAGAGAGACCCAGCCACTGGATGCTGCCAAAGGTGTAGCAGCAGATGGAACAGCTGGAGAAGTGGCTGGAGTAACAGGAGTTGACCCAGGCAGTCCCCCAACCTGGAGGATGACCCTGTGGCTGCCAGGTGGTAAGTGCTCCATGTAAAGAGCTGCATACAAGAAACCATTTGCAGTGCATGAGAACAAAATGTTTTGTTGGGCCTACGAAACCCAGGAACAATGCTGTATATTCTTGAGTGCCATCTACTGGCACCGTCTCTCTTTTGAAACTCTAGAAATATACATTCATCTTTGTTTTATAGAGCACTCTTGAAACACCAAGGAATTGGTGGGGGGAAGGGAGAAATTTGGGGATAGTTTTGATTTAAACCCACACTAGAACTTGCAAGTTAGGTGTCTTTTATCATTATAAACTCATTCCTTATACAGCATTCCTTTCCCTCATCCTTGGTTGTTTAGATTTGTAAGCTCTTTGGTGGCAGGGACCAAGTCTTTCTCTGTATTTGAACAGCCCCTACGCCCAATGGGGTGGCAATCCTAACTGAAGTCTTTGGGGACTTGTACAATAAAAATAATCGATGGCATACAAAAATCTACATTTTAAACAGTTTTAAGGTTGCAAAGTCAAGCACTCAAAAGTCAGGAAATGCCAGAATTAAGGTTGCCTGTGAAACCTGAACTCTCTCCCCTTATGTATGTGCATTATCATACAGTCTTTAATTATATGATCACATATTGGTTTTTTCCACAGGTCCCCTGCCTCATTCAATGAACAAAACCTCAGTCTAAGCTCCTGCCTGAGTTGGTTTGTCCTAAGGTTGTCCTGCAAGACCTGTCCTAACACTCTGTATTCCTCGATTGCAAAGAGACATTTCCACCCACTTTACATCCTGTTCGGAACTAATGAGATCTATCAATCTGCCACATAACTCAAGAGTAACCACCCTAATCTTAATGCAGGGTTTAAGCATCTGAGCCCACACACAGAGACTCACAGAAAAGCCTCACACTAGAATCTACCACCTGTCCATTCGGCAATTAGTTTTGTTAATCTTTTTTGTCTGATAATTATATATCTATTGTTGCTCAGGTAGAATCTAAATATTTCTTCCTTTGATTACTAAGAGTACCTCTAATATATCTTCTATCCAACCTGCTGGCACTAGACCAGAACAATGTGAATGGTGGAAGCAGCACAAATGCATTCCTCCAGACTGGCTGAGCCAACGAGCAGTCCAGCAATACATGATACCATTAGCCTATTGGTTGGCCAGAGGTCCAAAGGACTTTTGTATACCTAACACCATGCTATTACACTGATCTAATAATGACTCAGAGGGAAGTAGAGACACTTACTAAATCACCAACATCACTTCCTTGCAAATCTCTGATCCAAATCTCTTAAATGGAAAGGTTAAAGATGGATTCCAGTTCAGGTGACATGATCACATGTCACTGTAAGACTACATTACACACTTGCCAGCACACATGTATACAGGAAGACTTACAAGTAAAACAGAGCCATCTACAGACAATTGTCCTGGTTAATGGGAGCCATCAAACTTTCAAATCACCATTAATGGCCCACACTTTGCATAATTACAATAGGCCCTCAGAGTTATATTTCATAGTTCTAGTTTCAGATACAAGAATGATACATTCATACAAATAGGATGAACACACTCAGTAGTTTGTAAGCTTTGTTATGATACCTTACAAGAGACCTTTTGCATGAAGCATATTCCAGTTACATTATATTCACACTTATTAGCATATTTTCATAAAATCATATAGAGTGCAACATAACAACAGTTACTCAGGGTCTCTTTCAGTTTGGCTGGTTGAATATGAGTGCAACACAGCTGCCTGTACTGTCAGACGTTTTCCAATTGGTGGAGACTGTAGTTTTGTATTAATAATGAAAAGTTTTAAACTGATGGGCCTTTTGATCAATAGTATTGTCATTTTTCTGAAATAAATAATTTGTTTAAAGGGTAAAGACATTTACTTTAAGAGCAGAATAACAACATGATTGCAAGTGTGAAAGTGACTCCACAGAGTTATATAAATATTTGAGAGGAAAGGACCTGTAAGAAGCCTGGCATCTCACCATCTCTTTTCCTAAATGAATTCAAACATTTTTGAAGGCTTTGTTAAAGAGACTCCCAGTTCCATATTTATAATCTCCACATCCATATTCCTATAATCTTCCAGTCCTAGTTTCATCATTGGCCTGGACTGCCCACACTGAGGTGCCCAGTTATTCCCCTTTGCCAAGACCACAATCCCAATGGAACGGACCAAAAACCACTAATGAGTTAAAATATTTACAATGAACTTGTTTTACTGGATTTGGGTTTCCTACAACTTTTGTGAAACTCTACAACCTAGATTTTCCTACCTTTCCTCATGAGTGAAAAATGAAATTATAGTTCAAAGTCCATTCTCTCTCATTACTGTATGAAATAGTATATTATACACAACCTTCACCATGAGGTATCCTCTCAGATTAGATATTTTAAATGTTATGCGGTCTGGTTATAGTGCACCTAAAGGAACCATTCAAAGTGTTTACAAAAAAGAAAGGAAGGATATTTTTAACAACAAGCAACAGAACAGAGGTCAGAAACTTCAGAATTAATTTGCATTTCATTATGAGACGCTCCCAGGTGCAAAAATTAAAATGCTTTGTTTTTGCTGCCCTGATCTTCATTAAAAATTCAATTTCTATTTGCATACTTGCAGAAATGACATCCTCCTGTACACTCATTTGTGGTTGGGAAAAATTTCTGAACTTATCCTACTGGGATCTAATTACCACAGTTTAATTCCTTTTTTTAAAAAAAAATAAACACTTGTAGACTCTCTCCTTCGCTGTTTTTTTCTTGAGAAGGCCCATGATATTGTTTCAGAAAGCTTTCCACATTAAGTATGGTCTGTTAAACAGATCTCATAGAGAGTTCACACTGCAAAAACAATTCATGTGCTTTAAAATGAGCATAAGTAAAGCAGCACTCCCTCTCCATGTAATTTACTGTTGCTCCTATAGCCCAACCGGTTAGCCAAAATCCTGGGCCTTGTAGGGTTGTAGCCATTATGATGAGGGAGCTGAGATACAAGTATGATATATTCTTCCTAAAATCTTATTTATTTACTAAAAGTGTCCACAAACTCCTGTTTCCCCGAACACAGTAGAAACAAACAGCAAACATCCCCGAGTTTGCAACTCCAGTGGGCTCTGGGCCCAAGAAGCGCCTTCCTTCGGACACATGCACAACTCCTCCTCCTCGCTTTCTCTCACCCATATGCACACAGTCTGCTGCCAACATTCTAGCCTGTGTTTACAACCAGGGAAACCACTGAGTCATCATGGCATGCCATGTAGCCTATTGTCTTGGGAAACTTTCCCCACCATTGTCTATTTACTACATAAAAGGATTGATTGAGCCTCCTGTTGAGTCTGCTTGGCACACCTTTTGGCTTTAATGAGACCTGTAATTGTCTCTGGTTCTAAGACTCATCCAATGACAGCCTTTAGCACCTTTCAGGATAACATTATATTGTCAACCTTAACTTCATGTAGAAAAAAAAAGATTTTGTGTAGCTCCTTACCTGTGAAATAAAATTCCTAAGGCCCAGATTTTAAAAGGTATTTAGGTGTTGCGGCGCTCACCTGTAGGCTCCTAAATTAGTTAGGCATTGCAATGCTGAATGCTGCAATACCTCAATTACCTTCAAAAATCTGGATTTGAGTGCTCAGTTGTGCCACTCTTACATTAAATAATACCTTGCTAGACATATAGTCTCTTTGACCACAATGGGACTTCATGTAGTAAGGTACTACTCACTATGAGTAACATTGGCATAATTATGCCCCAGACAAGATACAGCAAATGTAACCGATGAAACTTTACATACATGCCGTCCATAGACTCATACATCTGAAGACCAGAAGAGACCATTGTGATCATCTAGTCTGATCTCCTGACATTGCAGGCCACAAAACCTCCCTCACCCCATCCTGTAATAGGCCCATAACCTGTAGCTGCGTGACTGAAATCCTCAAATCATGATCTAAAGATTTCAAGTTGCAGAGAATCCACCATTTATCTAGTTTATGCGAGCAAGTGATCCATGCCCCATGCTGCAAAGGACATTGGGAAAAAAAATACCCTGGTCTCTGCCAGTCTGATATGGGAAAAATTTCTTCCTGACTCCAAATATGGTGATCAGTTGGAACCTGAGTTTGTCAGCAAGACCCACAAGGCAGACATCTGGGGAAGAGTTCTCTGTAGTAACTCAGAGCCCTCCCTATCTGGTGCCCCATCTCTGGCTGTTGAAGATATTTGTTACTAGCAGTTGCAAATGAGCCACAAGCCATTGTAGGCAATCTCATCATACCATCCCCTGTATCTGACCAAGCTCAGTCTTGAAGCCAGTTAGGTTTTTTGCCCCCACTTCTCCCCTTGGAAGGCTGTTCCAGAACTTCACTCCTCTGATGGTTAGAAACTGTCATCTAATATCAAGCCTAAATTTGTTGATGTTCAGTTTATATCCATTTGTTCTTGTCTCAACATTGGCACTTAACTTAAATAACTCTTCTCCCTCCCTGTATTTATCCCTCGGATGTATTTATAGACAGTAATCATATCTCCCTTCATTTGGTAAGGCTAAACAAGCCAACCTCTTTGAGTCTCCTTTTGTAAGGTAGGTTTTCCATTCCTCAGATCATCCTAGTAGCCCTTCTCTGCACCTGTTCCAGTTTGAATTCATCTTTCTTAAGCATGGGGAAGCAGAATTGCACACAATATTCCAGATGAGGTCTCTCCAGTGCCTTGTAGAATGGCAATAACACTCCCCTATCTTTACTGATTGTGGTGTAAATCAGAAGTAATTCCATCAAAGTCACTGGTATGAAATTAGAATTAAGCCCAAAGGCTCTGTATGAGCATCTGTATTAAGAGTAAAAAAGTAATTCTTATATATAAAATGTCCCTCAAGGTGCTCATTCAGCACTGCAAATGAAGGGTAAAAATCAGCAGTGGGTCAAAGCTAGCAAATAATGCAAAATTATTGCTATAGATTAGACTCAAGTTCCAGGGTTCTGCCTTCCACACCCATTTACAATTTAAATGTCTATGACAAGGGTGTCTTCACATACTAAGTTTTATCATCTTAAGATATCACCTGTAGACAGAGAGTACTTTGGATTTTCCACTATCATCTTTCTCATCGCTACCATATCCTGTGCTATTTGCATTCACAGCTTTTAGAGCTCAAGAGCATCCCAGAGAAGGTGCTCCCACAGCTGGCTGGCTCGAGGAGCCAGAATACTGCAGACTGTTCAGAATTCATACCTGAGGAATAGTATCATCATGTGGTGTTAGCCAGGTTATCAAATTGACAACTATCAGCTTTTTAGGTTAAAATATATATATTCTACAATCAGAAGGAAATATTATGTGAACTGCAGCAATACACAAAGTGTTAAAAGAAGAGATGCAGTGGCATAATATATCTGAGTTCTAGAATAAGTGTAGAACTGCAAGTCCCATGCCTACATGCACAGAGAACGTTATGAGCTTATTCTTCTTTGACAGATGAGGGTAAAGTGTGGGCAAGGGAAGAAAAATAAGGATGCTAGTTATGCTACTTATGTAGAATTCCACCACTACTGGCTTTTCCACCATGCTGTACTAGTATTACTACGGTCCTTGGCCAAAGGCCTGGTTGACTTAATGGTACCAGGTATATTAAGTGGAGGGACAGAGGGGCTTAATGGAAAATAATAAGGATTGTTGCATGCTGTTCCTGAGTCTCTGCTGATGAAGCTGGCACACCTTCTTCTCTTTTGCGTTGGTATTGAGGCAGAGGCAACTCACCTGTGGTTTTTCCCTTTGTGACTTGTGATCAGCTGGTGAACAGTGACATAAGACAGCTTCTTTAAACAAACAACTGTTTAATCTTAACAGTAAGGAAAAAACGCATCATATAAAAGAAAAAGGGTTTTAAAACAACAGAAGGCCTAAGCACATATCTAATTTACCTGCAGTTCTATGTAGGACTATCTTACTATATACACCTAACCTTTGGGGTCTGGGCTCACCTTAACTCAATACTTTGTCTCCTTAAGGGAGTGTGTCCTTTTCAAATTTAGTCAGAGTCTTAGTTCACTCTTCCTGGGATTCTTTAGCCCTGCTAATCCAAAACCATTTCAGTGAGCTCCGCAGGAGAGCCAGAGTATCAAGGTGAATGGCTTTTGCATTGTCCCTCAAATGTTCGCAAGGAAGGGTATATCAGGATCCACCGACCTTCCTGGCAATCCTGCTATTGAATAACTCAATATATTCATATTTTAAAGCATCCTTACAACAATCAGACACACAGATAGACCATATAATATTCATAAAATTATTATAGTGCATCTGCAAAACCAACACACAAACCACTAAGTTTTTTTCTGTCCAGTAACTTTTGACATTTTGCCCAGTTCAGTCACAATGGACACTATACCATTGCTTCAGTAGAGTTATACTCACTTACATCAGCACTGAATTCGATCCCTAGTATGGGATACTCATGATTGAATTCATTAAACCTGAAGGCTTCTATTCTTTGGTCTCATCCATTTTGTAGTATCATTGCTTCCTCAATTTGTCCTGGACACCATAGAAAGACAAGACACTAGGCTGTAATTTTATTCAGTAACACGTCTGAGAACTATCAGACAATAATTCATCCACTGTAGTCTTTGTACTCTGTACTCCAGTGCCCTGTACTCCAGGCCCCTGTACTCTTTGTGGTTAAGTGACATCACCCTGGTCTTTTACCCCTTTTATCCTTACCCAGAGAAGTGTGTCTCCTATTTCCATCTCAACCTCAGCCCAAGTATATACATCTTTGATATACAAGGCAATACCTCCTCCCGGTTTTTCCCTGCCTGTCCTTTTTGAGCAAGCCGTACCTTTCTATATCAATATTCCAGTCGTGTATTATCCTACCAGATCTCTGTGATCATAGTTGGACATAGGATATAAACTATGATATCATAGTTGACAACTATGACATTAGTTGGACAGGATACTGCACCAGTCTGTACAACTAATTAGTCACAGAACCCTCCCTCCTCAAGACTAACTTCCATAAAGGGACCAATGTTCTTTCCCCTGTTGGACCAGACAAAGATCCACAGCCAATACCACCACCTTTGAGGCTGTGGGAGGAGAAAGGGGGCACTGGGTAATACACCATTGAGCTGGAAACTGTGGCTTGATTTTATGGGGCCAGAGCGCTAAATCTGGTTTAACCATCTCTTTAAGGATTCTCCATGCCTAAGGGAATTCTTGGGTGATGCAAAGCTCCCATAATGGCTCTAAGCCCCTACCTCTCCTGGCCCCTGGAGTACAGAGTGTGCCTGGGGAAAAAGGAAAGTGTCAGGAGCAACCATGTGCCCCACCCAGCAAACCCCACAGCTGACAATCACTGTCTCCAAGAACAGTTTGTAGGGGCTATGGGCAGCTGGTGTAAATTAGAACAGACCCAGGATCTGGGGGGGCTACAAAAGTGCCCGTTGCTTCTCCTCATTTCTGTCTTCTCCTGAGCACAGCTCAGTTGGACTGGATTATCCGATCCTAGACATATCACCCTGCCTTCTCTGATCTTGTCATTTCTGTTAATTTAGCAGAAATTCAAATGTAAAACAGATATAAAAATTGCTAGTTTAACTGAATGGCTGCAGAGTATGGATCCATTGCTATATTTATTTACTTTACATTTTAAATATATTCTACTTGCTCATTTAGGGCAAAATTTGGCTTTCTGGGCCATAAGGCACATCTCAACACTGACATTCTGCTGTGTTTATATGTGCACAGCTCCCACGGACAGGAGTGAAGCCTCTTTGATGGTCTGGAGAGTAAAACATTACCCTTCTGGAGTGAGGGGGAATTCTATTCATTCACCACAACTCATATATATATCTTATGTGTGATCAGAACATAAAGCAGAAATTGTGTGCACGCGTGCACACACACACACACTCCACTTTTTTAAGTTTCACATTTTAAGGGTTAGGTTAAAATTGCAACTTTGGGCAGAATTAGAGAAAGCTGCATCCTCTACTAGTTCTGTCCTTAAGCAAGGTAACATGAGATTGGAGTTTTACTTCTGAAATAAAAGCTTGTTATATGAAGAAAAGAAAAAGAAAAAAAAAAGAGAGACAGAGACAGCTCTGGGTCTCAAGAACTGGAATTATTTGTGGCAGTGAGTCAAGGAGCCATTTAACAACAATGTAATTGATTTTTTTAAATTAAAAAAGCTGATACAGTATGTGAGTCCATCATCCAATTGCCAACACTCAGCATTTCCTAATCAGAGCTGAAAGCAAATTTTTTCTGTAACCACAATTTTCTTCTTTGTCAACAGAACAACTCTGTGAAGAATGAACCTTTTGATATTACTTTCAGGTGATTGAAACTGTTCACCTTTTCAAAGTTAAAACTTTTTGTGAAATTATGTTTACCTTATAGAAAAGTTCAAATTTTCATGAAAGTTCCTGAATTTTTAATCCAGGTTTTTATCAGAATCTCCTATCAAAATCATTATCAAAAATTTTAGCTAACTGAAAACTGAGTTTTCAGTCAGAAAATATATTTTTGACAAATTTTTATAATGATTTCAAAAACAATCTAGAAAAAAACATTGCTAAATTTTCATTTAAAATGTAGATAAAATACTGCAGAAAATTTCATAAGCAACAGGGCAAATTGGTCCATTTTGAACCCCACAAAATTGAAATAAGTCAACATTTTGATTTTTTTAACAAAATAATTTTCTCATTTTTTGAGTTACAGTCAAAATGTACATAATGTACAGTCATAATGACATATCAATGACTATTATCTCTCTTTTCTATTACAGTAGTGTCCAGATGCCCACTCAGGATCATGCCTCTATTATGCAATGCACTGTACAAACATAAAGACACATTCTCTGCCCCCCAAAGAACCTATCTTGCTCGGAAAAATAATTTTAGAACCCGACAGATTTATATCAGTTCTTCCATAGATCTATCCTTCTGTAAATTCTCAATTTGTAACTTTGGAAGAACAGAATTCTGCTGCTTCAGGAATTTAGCTCTGAGTCACTCAGTCCCTGTCTGTCCTTCCAACATTTACACACTATATAATTTCCGTACGTTACTTCTAGGAGCTATTAGGAGGTATTTTGACCTGGGTTTTCTCTTCTATGAAGATGATACCGAGATCTACATTTCTTTGTCTACCAACTGCTTCATGACTGTCTGTCAAGAAACTGATTGCGCCAAAATCTCACTAGCATTGAGTTGTGGATAATAGACTTTAGCCCAAAATAGATTAAATTAGTTTCTTAGGTTTGCAGTTAAAAGAGCAATATCACTGCCATCAGCTTAGAAAAATTGCCAGGTTAGGCATCTCCTTTGCCCATCCAATGAGACAACGTTCATTATGAATAGATTTATGTATAACAAAACTCTGTATGCCATTTTCCCTTCCCACCTTCTCTGGGATGCTCTGCATGCCATTTTCCCTGCAAAAATTCTGTGTCCACTTTAGTGGACCCAAAACACATCAACTGAACACCTCTGATGACCAAGTCATCTTATCCTAGCAACCATGTGTTGTACTTTTATTACATCAACCACTAACATGCCAATGTACAGATTTTTCAAATGTCAGTCCTTCATCGTAAAAAAATGGTGTCAAATTATTCACTGCGCTCTTTCTTCCCTACATGGCTAAAAGATCAGAGTCTCAAGTCCTCCATTCCAAGGCTGCTCTTTTCCCCCTGAATTTCACCTTTGTACACTGAAAACCAAGTATTTGGACAATATACATCCATATCTGTCTGTAAATTGTTAATCTTCAAATGAGAAATCTTCAAAAAATCTTAACAGTCTTTTAAAAGTAAGATGAAGTAAAATAAATACAAATACAAAATAAATACAAATATAGATTAATAGAAAGACCTACTGATATTAGATTTTGATTTAAAATACTTCCACATCAGAAAGTGCCAATACAGAATTATGAGGGGTGCTTTTAAGATTAATTTAAAAGCACAACAGTATAGGAGTTTACAAAACGATATATAGGCCATATTATTATTATTTATTTTATTTCAGTAGGGCCTACTAGCCCTGGTCAACATCAAAGCCTCATTGTACTATAAAAACACAATGTAAGAGACAGCCCCTATCTCAAAGAGTTAACAATCTATCCTTAAGATAAGAAACAAATGTGTTAGACAAACAATAGGTGGAAATGGGGAGAAGGGTGAAGATAAGAGTGAAGAGATCATGAAGTTACAAAGGTTATTAATGGTTACATGGCTCACTAGTTTATAACGTGTTGATTTCAAATTCATTCAGCATGATTTTTTAAACCTTTGCTTACACTGATTTTAAATTTATTTTATTTTGTTATTTTTAAAGTCTCTGCCTAATTTTGTTTTTCATCCTTAAATGTTCCTATATTGTTGTTATTATTTTTAGTTGAGCTCATGTTTAGTCTTTTGCATGCGTTCAGCAACTTAGGATGTTTGCATGATACATCACTTAAAAACCCAGACTGTATTGTACAAGGAAAACAAGATCTGTTATTAGGATTTGTATAAATATTAGAAGTGCTGTTTAGTTGATTGATAGCAGAGACTAAAATGCTACATATAAGTTTAATGTACTGTAAATAATTATATAAACAATGTGTCACGCTGTCTGGAGTAGCTCACAACTATGAGTGCCAAATTCAGGTCAGACTGTCAGAAAACCGGCAGACACCCCAAACTGGTGGTATACTCTATAATTAGATTTTACCAAGCCAGTAACAAATGTGCACTTCTGGACCACTATATTAGTCTTACCTTGGAGTCACGGACAGCACCCTTAGGTCCTCCAGTGTATTTTGTCATCCAGACAAACTGGACTTTGTGATAATGGTCCTTTATACCAAATATCACATTACATTAGGTTACTCCCAACACCAAAGGGTCAGTCACTTACCCCAGGTCAATGGATACTCTCAATCTCACACCAAAAACAATGCTGGTAGCCAATTTCTCTAGTAACTAACTAAAGGTTTATTAGCTAAGAAAAAGAAATGAGAGTTATTGAGAGGCTAAAGCAGGTAAAATACATTACAGGTGAGTCCAAGTTTGTAAGTCCAAAGTGATAGCAGAGATGTAGTAATCTGTGAGTTTTCTGTAAGTCTTTCAAGGTTACCCAATTTAACTTTGGAGATCTCTGTCTTGCATTTGGAATGCTCCCTGAAAGTGTCCAAACAGCTCAGCGATACAGGATCATTCCCTAGATGCATTATTATAGTTGTTTTCCATGGAAAGCAATCTGGCAAGTGTGTTCACCCTGTCTTTCTTTGTTGACGAAATGGAAACTGATTTTGTGAATTTACACTGTTGAACACAATGCCCCATGCTTTGAAGTTAGCAACCTTTTACATTTCCAAGGCTCCAATCTCATGGGATGGGTAAACGAATGTAAACACAACGTGATAGCCAGAAACAATCCTTCATTAGTTTTCTTGATGTTTACACATCCAGTACATCCACATCTTAATGCTAACACACACTTTAATCTCTGGTTATCTAATTACAGGGTATACATAATGTAATGTGATCGTAAACAACAGGTTATATGTAAGTGAAGACAATAACATTAACATGTCTTTAATATTCACACACAAGTGAATTGGTGTATGGTTTTGATCTGAGCTGGCCTGTTGGTGTCACACAGTGTTCCATTGTCTATTCCAAAGCTGTAAAGTTTAGGGGAGATGCAGAACTGTGGGGCAGACCAGAGATATGAGTAATTGACTGACTTCCCCGCCCCCACCCCCACACACCTTTAACCATTGATATGCTGGCATTTTTTAGACCATCATGTTAAATTACTATTTATTACAACATGTTCATTAATATCCCCAGCAACCCAAGGATTAAAGTTATCTGCATCTGAACCAAGCTTGGACATGGTGGTGTATGCGTTGGCAGCACAAAGTAGGAATTGATGCAGAAATTGTAGCAGACACATGACATGTGGTAGTTAATTCAACTGAGCCTGTTCTTTACAAACAGAGTGAGGAGCATGTGGCTTGGGAAGGTTTCTTTTCTGTGCTTCTGTGCTCACATTACAGCTCTGTAGCAAACCCTCTGCCTGACTCAGGAGTAACATTGGCAGGCTCTGGAGATAGATACAGTACTTCTAATTCTTTGGAGCAGAGAGAAGATCAGCCCAATGCTAGGCTGAGACTGGCATTGTGGAACAAAGGGTGAAAAGGGGAGCAGGGTGCTTGGGACTATGAAGAACTTGAGTAGAGAGAACAGAAAGGCTCTTGGTCAGGTCACCAAATGTAAGAACAACACTGGACATGGCTGTCTCCAGGCTCAGGATAACTAAACAAAAGCATGTGCCATTAGCAGACCCTGAGAAATTATATTGTGCTGCATTTTATGAAGTCAATCAGTTAAATAAAGTTAAACAGCCTCCAGCCCAGAAGTACAGAGGTTTCTGATGTTTTATGTTTCTCAAGTTGTTGTCCCTTAACACCTTTGCCTTCTAAACATACACATCTCTTCTAGATAACTGCTTTAAAATACTGGAAATATCTTGTAAAATCCCTGTGGAGCTGTAAGATTACCTTTCAGCTCTGTTGCAAATTGATATGCTAACAGCCAGCAACCATAAAGCTGTCTTGACCTTGACAGGACAAGCTAGTGCAATATAGTTAAGGATTGTGCCTCAGTGGAACCATAAAAGCAATTTATAATTTTAGTTTTCCAGTTCTGAATCTAGGTTTGTAGTTTTGTCTCAGTGCAATTCAGAAAGTACATTTCAAAGTTGCTAAATATAAAGACAAATTTGTATTTTCTAGCAGCTGACAAAAAATGATACAGTGTCCCCAGCATTTTAGCTGACATGCACATCTACCATAAGGAAAATCAGTTAACAGCTACTTGCTGTTCTGATTTCAGGAATACAGCTCTTGAAACAAAAGTATTCAGCAATCCCATTGAATGTTGTAGTAAAGATAGAGAGAGTTTTCTTTTCCTCTGTTATAGTCTATACAAAGTCCTGATCAGAATCTCTTATTCGGGGAAAATCTGGTAAATCTGAGCTGTCCTCCTGTTTTTCTCTGAGGTATTGAACTATACTGTGGAGAAGATTAACTGGATTAGGACTGGATTTGTCATGTCCCTGATGAAAAATTTGTGTCTGAAGATTTTATTCACTACAATTCTAGATCTGCTGGGAGAGCTTTGTTCTGCATTTAGCTGACCCCATGACCTTCATAGCTAGTGAAAAGCATTGGTTGGCTGAGATTATTAATGCCTCCCTATTGGAAAGCAGGGTTCTCAGACAAGTAGTCATCCTGCCCATACTCACGATGCAAACTGGTAATGTGCCAGTTACAGCTACATTTCAAATCTTTCCTTTTTGAATCAGATTATTGAGAAGGTTGTAGCCAATGTGGCTGTCATCTTGAATCTATCATTTTTCGGTCTTAATGACACTGATAATGCATTACTCTAGGCTGATTATCTCCTTCTCTCAATGAGCTGAGGTCAGATATCTGTATTGATTCTTTCAGACCCATCAGTAGCCTTTATTAATATTCAAAACAAAATTCTGTTGACACACCTAAGGATCAGAGCTCTGGCATCAGGACTGTTAAGAACATAAGAATGGCCATACTGGGTCAGACCAAAGGTCCATCTAGCCCAGTATCCTGTCTTCTGACAGTGGCCAATGCCAGGTGTCTCAGAGGAAATGAACAGAACAGGTAATCATTAAGTGATCCTACCCTGTTACCCATTCCCAGATTCTGGCAAACAGAGGCTAGGGTCACCAGCCCCGTTCATCCTGGCTAATAGCCATTGATGGACCTATTCTCCATAAACATATCTATTTCTTTTTTGAACTCTGTTATATAGTCTTGGCCTTCACAACATCCTCTGGCAAGGAGTTCCACAGGTTGACTGTGCGTTGTGTGAAAAAATACTTCTTTTGTTTGTTTTAAACCTGCTGCCTATTAATTTCATTTGGTGACCCCTAATTCTTGTGTTATGAGAAGGAGTAAATAACACTTCCTTATTTACTTTCTCCATACCAGTCATGATTTTATAGACCTCTATCATATCCTTCCTTAATCGTCTCTTTTCCAAGCTGAAAAGTCCCAGTCTTATTAATCTCTCCTCATATGGCAGCCATTCCATACCCCTAATAGTTTTTTATTGCCCTTTTCTGAATCTTTTCCAATTCCAATATATCTTTTTAGAGATGAGGTGACCACTGTTTGACTGGTTCTATTCTTTCCGCAGACAAGACACATCAGTAGCTCAGTCCTGAGGGTTCTCTTGTGCAATGTTCTCCAGGGTTCTGTTCAATGAGTATGTGAGGGCTGCTGGGGGAATAATGAGACAATCTGGACTGTGATGCAATTGGTAACTGAGTAAGTCACTGAATATTGCACACATTCATATACAATAACCTACAGAGGTGTAAGTAGGGGCTAAGGGGAGAAGTGTTACAGTTGCTAAGGGAAACATGCATTTGAATTCTGTACATTTTCCATTGTCTCAAACAAAAATATATTGCTCCAGTTAAGGTTGAAAGTGTGTTTCATAGAATTCAAAGCCAGACAGGACCATTATGTTAATCTAATCTGACCACCAGAATAACAAGGCATATAACTTCATCAAGATATTCCTGTATTGTGTTCAACAATTGTGGTTTAGCTACAGCACTTTTTGAAAGACATTCACTTTTGATTTAAAGACTTCGAACAATGGAGAATTTAACACACTCCCTTGGTTTCCACGGAGTCCACCTAACAGCCCCCAAAATATTTACAGTAATTCTATAACTTGGAAAAGTAATGTTAACAAATCTGGAAATGATCAGCTAAAGGGATCCAGCCAGTTCCTTTTTCACTATCACTTCACCCTCTATGTCCTCTCACCTCCCAATCCTCTCCATTCCCCTTCATCCTCCCTCAATGCCCCACCAGCTCCTGTCCATAAACCCCTCCCTCCTGCTTTCCTTAGAAATCTCCTCTAGTGTGAGGCTGATAAGCACAGCTCCACACCATTTATCCATGTGTCCCACAGGTCCCTACTCTGAAATTCTTTCCCACCTAATTCCCTCCTCTATTCTCCTTTTATGTCCCCTAGCATAGGCCTACCTCCATATACTTCCTCCCAATTTTTTATCCTCCTTCCATCCATGCCCTCCTCTGATGTCCCATGTCCCATCCAACCTCTAGCTTAGCACAGCAGCTACAGTACTACATCCTGAACTCATATTAAGATGACATCCAAAAACCTATGTTACAAGAATGTTATGGTTGCAAAGTCCAGCATTCAAACATTAGGAAAGCCAGAATTCAAGTTGCTCATGAAACTTTAATTTAGCCCCCTTGTGTGTATGCATTATGATACCACCTCTGATTTCATGAACACACACTACTTTTTCCTCAGGACCCCTGCCTCATTCAGTATATTGCCCAAGGCCTTATTTAATGCATACCACCCAAACCCTGCACTGAATACATTTTTTAAAATTTCCTCATTAGTATTTCACTGGTGCTCTCAACCTAGCATCTGAATGTTTCTCTAACATTAATGAATTTCACAAAACCTCTGTGAAATGGAGGGTGGGGTTATTATTCCCATTTTACAGTGGGGAAGCGAGGCACAGAGATACTAAGACCAAAATTGTTGAAGTGTGCTCTATTTTTGGTTGCCCAACTTGAGATATCTAGGGCCTGATTTTTCAAAGTACTTCACATTTTCATAGCACTTTATATGTTCAAAGCAGCGTTCCAGCAGTCTCGAGTGCTCAGCATTCTGCAAATCTAGATATAGACGTCTTATGTTGAGCAGCCTGAAAATGAGGTGCACACACAATTAATGGCCCAACTGGTATAAGTACCATGCCCAATATGACATAAGAACTCTGTGGCAGAGGCAAGGATAGAATCTAATTGTTCAGGGTGGCATTCAACTGCCATAACCATGAGGTCTTCCTTCCTCTTCCTGCAATCCCCCGCCTCATTCACTGCACACCTTTTCCCTCCTTTGCAACAAATGAGTCAGAGATCCTACAGACAACCACCATTTATTACACAACCATGAATGATTCCTAGAGCTCTTGACCCCCACCCCTTCTGCTCTTATTCACCAGACCTCATCCTCTCTGCTTCTTTCCATCCCACATCCCCTGAATCCTGCCCACAACTCTCCCTGCACCTATTCAATTCCCATCCCCCTCGGCTTCTATTCCCTTCCTCCTCTTCACCTATACGCTGTCCAGCTCCTGCAGGAGCACTTAAGTCACCAGAGAGGCCATCTTCCTGCTCTCAGTTCATGTGCCTGGCAATATAGCAGCCTGCAGCAAATGAGAGGAGCAATTATATGAAAAATCCTGTTCAGCCCCGCATCATGGCACTGGAGCATGCTCAGTTCAAACAGAAACTTCACAGAATTTAACATCCAAATCTGTTTTTTCAAAACTTGAAAACATTCTTGTAAACAACAATGGAAAAATCAAGAATGTAGGAAACATTATGTGTGTGTAGATAAGTCATTTGTAAAAGGACTCTGAACGTTTCATGGCTCAGAGTCCAATTCTGCCACTCTTATTCAGGTCGAGTAATATATCTTGCTCTACAAGTAGTCCTACTGATTTCAGGGAGAGTAGAGGTGGCAAAATCAGACACATAACCATCCACTGAATTTCTAGTTTGAACACAACACAATGTGCAGGGCCGGCTCCAGGCACCAGCATTCCAAGCAGGTGCTTGGGGTGGCAATCTGCAAGGGGCGGCAGTCCATGTGTTTTTGCCGCTCCATGCAGCGCGCCGAATTGCCGCCGTGGACGGTGGGGGCGGTCCGCATGCCGTTAGGGCGGCACGCGCATTTCCGCAGTGGCGGCAATTCGGCGGCAGCTTCTATGTTCAGCTGCCCGCGGTGGCAATTTGGCAGCTTCTGTCTCCCGGCTGAAGACAGAAGCTGCCGCCGAATTGCCGCCGCCACGGAAACGCGCGTGCCGCCCTAACAGCACACGGACAGCCCCCGCCGTCCGTGGCGGCAATTCGTCGCGCTGCTTGGGGCGGCAAAAACAGTAGAGCCGGCCCTGGCAATGTATACTGTCTATACTTTTACACAATGGTCATGGGATCACTCTGAAAGACCACTGTAAGAAGTCTTTAGGAAGCTTACCAACTCTGACCAATAAATTAGCTACAGTTTCAATTACCCTATTAATGTGAAACATGGTTAAGCAGGCAGTCTCCAAGAAACAAGTTACCAAAACTATTAACTCTACATTTAGTAGATGAAGAATTGGGCAAAATTAACATCCCAGAAAAGAAATGCTTAGCCAGTTTAGGTAGGTAATAATATATGCTCTATAATTATACCATACAGAAGGGGAAAAGATATATTATATGAACACTGAAACTTAAAAACAAACCTATAATGGAGGTTAATGTATAAAAGAAACAATTTGCAGGCAACACCAGCCTGCACACTGATCCAAAAAGACCCAATACAGAAGTATAACACGTTCTGTGCATTCATGCACACAAATTAAATGGCAAGACGAAAAACAACTTTATGCCATCTACATGGAATTTAATGCACAAAGGCATCTCCTATACACTGAGTTAATTAATAAAGAATTGTACAACGACTTTTGTCACTGTATTAACTGGTAAGTAATGGAGGAAATGAAAGTAGTTATTAATCACCATAAACCCAATCCTATAGTCCTTACAGCAGGTAAATTTCCTTTTGGAGGAAATTCCATTACCTTTTTATTTCCATATTTATGAAAGTTCAAGCGTTTGTTGTGTTTGTTTTTTAACTGTCATATTCTTTTATGTGTTTTATATAAGGGCTGAATTTATTGTGGCAAATATTTATTGTAATTGAACACATTTTATTGTGTATTTCTCTCTTATATTTAAGAAACAGAAGGAGCTCTGAATGTGAAAATGAGTGGAAATAAAAACCCTTCTGCCCTAAGTCCCTGATTCAGCAAAGCACTAATGTTCTTAAGTTTGTTTGTTTAGACAACTTTACATATCGGGACTCAATCCTGCAAGGTACTGAATGCATCCTTGGAGGTACTGACTGTCATCATCTCTGACTGAAGTAAATGGAAATTGAATGCACTCAGCACCACTCAGGCATAGGTGCTGGAACTAGGGATGCTGAGGGTGCTGCCACACCCCCTGGCTTGAAGTGGTTTCCATTATATATAGGGTTTACAGTTTGGTTCAATGGCTCTCAGCACCCCCACGATACAAACTGTTCCAGCACCCCTGCTCTCAGAAGGTGGCCAGTCTCATCTAGGATCAGATCCCAGGTGCATAAAGTCTTACTTTTAGGAGACATTTGGTCTACTGGCTAGAGAACTGGACTAGAACCCTGGAGACCTGAATTCAACTCCTGACTATGCTACTGGTTACTTGAGTGACCTTTAGCAACAAACTTCCCCTCTTTGTGCCTCAGTTTCCCCATCTGTAAAATGGGGGTGATGATACTTACTGACCTCCTTTGTAAAGTGCTTTGAGATTTACAGAGGAGATGTGCTACATATGAGCTAGGTATTATTATTACATGGCACTAGGAGTTAGTACAGAAAATCTCTCCTCTTGCACATTTCTAAGCTGTGGAGGACACGAGCCCCACTGGAATAAAACGTCTACAGTTGGTAAGAATTGTAGAGGTGAATTGTTTTAGGACTTGGACAGATTAGACCTGAAATTCTATAAAGTCATGCACATAATACTAAGGCCAAAAGTTTTCCAACACAGGAGCCTAGGGTGGCCTGATTTTCACAGGAGCTGAGTATCTGCAGCTTCCACGGACTGAAGAGGGGGAGGGATAGCTCAGTGGTTTGAGCATTAGCCTGCTAAACCCAGAATTGTTAGTTCAATCCTTGAGGGGGCCACTTGGGGATCTGGGGCAAAATCAGTACTTGGTCCTGCTAGTGAAGGCAGGGGGCTGGACTTGATGACCTTTCAAGGTCCCTTCCAGTTCTAGGAGATGGGATATCTCCATTAATTATTATTATTAAGACAACACAATTGTTCCCCCAACTCATCTCCCATTTATCTCTCTCTGTCTAACATGCATGACCTCTGGACCCTGTACTCTTTTTCACTCATCTCTCATTGCCTGATCTACCTTTCATCACCTGTACAACAACACTTATTATGTGCCTTGACTGCATTCATCTAGGAGTTCATACGCTCTCACATTACAGCTTTAAACTACATGACCACAGTCAAATCCTAGCTCTGTAGATCACAGAATGCTGCTGTCCACATTAGTTAATTACTGACTCAGAAGGAAGAGTGCCACCTAATGAATCAACTAAACCAACTTTCAGCACCTGCAGTAGATTGATTTTTCCTTGGAAGAATTCCATCGAGGTCTGGCCCTGCTTAATTCGCCTTCTGACAAAATCACTGCTCAAGGTACCGTAGCCCTGTTATAGGCCATCTAGTGTACATGAAACAATTACAGGTTTCTAGAGATTAACATGAAATATTATTATATTGCTTTGAAATTTCCTTACTGTTAGTGAAATAGTTTCAAAAGGTCTTCAACACTTTTTTTGAATTGGATTTTTCAGATTATTTGTATGCCAGCACAAAATACTTGGCAAAGATGAAACTACTGGCAGGTAGGCTGCTACTTTGGCAATTTCCAGTTTAAAAATCAATCTATAAAACACAAAACAGCAAAATAGATTACTCATTGGCTGGTAAGCCATATTCCCTTGGGGTTGCTGATCATCTTGTATGCTGGCTACAGGCCTGCTGTAGTACAGATGGAAGAACTGGATGCTTAATCGCTTCTCACACCCTCAGCATGATTTGGGATCCTGAACACTGCTGGAGAAATATTTCCTTGGTAACTTATTGTGTACTTATCAGTGCGTTTGCATAGCAGAGGCAACATTTCTTCTCCTTAGATTAGATTTGAAGGAGCCAACTGGTACTTTTCAGGCTTTTTATTCAAACCAGAGTTACTCTTTGTAGAACACTGAGCAGAGTTAATTGAAATTATTAGTTTCCCAGTACAAAGATTTAGTTATTCACTGTAACACAATTGGAGCTGTCAAAGATCAAAACATTACTGCAGATGCTATTTTGGAGCTAAAAGTGCATAACTTCCAAAAATATATAACTCTTTATCTGTACTGTTAAAGTCTTACATATGCATACACTGTATCTGCAGTATATACACACATTACATACTGTTTGTATATTTTTATAATGAACAATATATATCTTAAAATCAAGTTGGTTCTATGTTAAACCAACAAGGAGCAATAAATTCGCATATAAATATAAATCTCTTTTCCTTATTCCCACAAATGTATTCAGGAATTGCAGCATGTTTGGTTCAAAACATAATCCTCTGTTTTGAGAATACTATTATTAATTATTTTTTAGTCATGTTTATTATAGTAGTGCCTAGACCCAACCAAAACCAGCGCTCTGTTGTGCTAGGCACTGCGCAAACAGTGTAGAAGACTGTGATTTGTAGGCACAACTTGGTTAATTAATAATATGCTTTTAGCCTTGGGTCTGGTTTTCTTACCATTTGGAAGTTTAAACAAAATCTTTTAAATGAGCAAATATGGGAAGACACCACAAATTTAGTTGGTCAGGATTAACACAGTCAATCCTCAGTTGCAACTGAAAACCATGCGTGAAATCCTGCCTCCACTGAACTCCAAGGCAAAACTCTCATTGACTCAACAGGTGAAGGATTTCATCCCAGATGTCGAGTCAGATGCAGAGGGTTCAAGCACTTGTGGACCCACTGCCAGACAACTGTGCCCAATTCCAATGTTAACATAAAGCTGTTTTGCAGCAGTGCTGTACAGCAGTGGTTCTCAAAGCCGGTCCGCCGGCACATCCCTCGGCCCGCGCCGCTTCCCGCAGCCCCCATTGGCCTGGAGCAGCGAACTGCGGCCAGTGGGAGCCGCGATCGGCCAAACCTGCGGACGCGGCAGGCAAACAAACCGGCCCAGCCCACCAGGGGCTTTCCCTGAAGAAGCGGCCGACCAGCTTTGAGAACCACTGCTGTACAGCATGAAGGGTGTGTGGCTACTCACTGTGCAACCTTTCCACATTTGTATTATTATTAATATGTAGAGTCCAAAGGTGTGAAAGGCATGTTATAGACATAAAGGAAGACAGGTGACTGCCTGAAACAAAGATTACAATCTAAATAGACAAAACACAGACAAAGCATGGGGGAAGGGGACACTCCTTTTGTTTTACTATTACTTTCACTGTGATTTCCCCTTTTCTTTTACAATCCCAATATAGTAACCCTAGGCTAATTGCTTTATTATTGTTATTTGATCTATTCTTCTTATCTTAAATATACCCAACACTTTAGATTTCATTAGCAGGTATTTGTGTTTTGTTTTTACCTCTGCTTACATCATCCCACACATCTGCCATTCACTGCCTCCCCTTCCAAACCTTGCCCACCAATTGTTTAGGCCTGTCCAATATTCAGTTTCTCCCTACCATGTATTTTGATGCAGAGGGAGAGCCAGTAGTGGAGAAAAATAGATTTGATTTGTTAGATAGGACTGGAGCCATGACAGAACGCAACTAGAGACACTTACCAAAAATAGCTAAGGAGGTTGTGTAGGAGGGAGAAGTGGTCCTTGTTGTCATAGGCCAAGTAGAATGAAAAGGATGAAGGGACTGTCATAACCAGAAAGGACGTGGTGGTGATCATAAGGGAAGAAAATTGTTCCTGTAATAGAACCAAAGCTAACCCCAGATTGAAATAATCTATGCAGGAGGTGATTTTAAATAGAAGAGAACACCACTTCCTCAGTCACTTTTGTGAGAGGGAAGGTGGCGAGAAATAGGGTGATTGAGGGAATGTCAGGGTTGATCAATGGAGTTTTTGTAGTGAAGACCAAGAGATTGTAGGGAGTTGTGGCGGGGGGGAGGAAAAATGGACAGAAGCAAAGGAATTTCTAAGAAAAGGGTGAGATGAGGTTGGGGTGTGTACATATGCTTGGGCAGGGGGAGATCAAGAGAGGAGGGAGCTAATCTCCAGTTGAATATTTTTTAAAGTCCCAGTTAAAAAGTATTTTAAATAGAAATTTCTATGAATATATTTTGTTCTGTTTTAAAATTGCAATTTTGTGTTAAAGTATTGATTGAACCAGTTCTCCTGCTCTCTATTGTTCACTTCCAAAACCAGTGTTTCATTCATGACACTGCAGGAAACAGACAACAAACTCTGAAATTATTTTGGCCCTTGCAGGCTCAGCAGACAATTGCACTAATTGCCTTGGCGTTGCCTCTGCTATGGCATTTGGTAAAGCCAACGACAGATCTGGTCAGGCTGCTAAGCACTGGTCTACTTCTACTTCCCCGTCATTCTTAAAAACAAAATATCCAAACCCAATGTCTGAGCCCACTAAAGTACCCCACCTAACGTCTACACACAATATTGCTACTGAATATGAAATGTATTCCACCGTAAAATACCGACTAACAGCTATTCTCTTAGTGCGACATGATTGGAATGCTGGAAATAAAAATGAAGCAGTAGAGAAAAAGCAGTGATACAAAAGACAGAAATGAAACTGGATTGTTATTACAAAGCAATTTTAAAATAATTTGTAAGTCATAAATAACGAAAAAATATCAAGGCATCCTAGTCACGGCATGTCTACTGCATGCTGTTCTGTGGATTGGGCAACCTGAAATGCATACGTTAAACATTTTTCTCTCCTCTCTTCTGGCTATAAAAGACTGCGCTCATCTCCGACTATTTCCAGAAAAAAAACCAGTGGCATTAGCCAAGTAAGCACTTGCCTGTCCTTGCAGGTTAGACATTTATTATGGTTGAGACAAGGTAGGTGATGTAATATCTTTTAATGGACCAACTTCTGTTGGTGAAAGAGAAGCTTTTGAACTTACACACAGCTCTTCTTCAACTTCTTCTTCTTGTCTCTTTCACCAACAGAGGTTGGTCCAATAAAAGTATTACTTCACCCACCTTGTCACACTAATACCCTGGGATCAATGCGGCTACAACAACACTGTAAACATTTAATTTGGTTATTATTTGCAAGTTACTAGGGCCTAATATGGGCAGGAAATAATGGTGAAATAATGGGAATAAACTGTAGTAAAAATAATAAAAATATTGAGTATGCTGTCATTTTCCCTCCCCTAGCCAGAGGAGAAGGCTTGCAGCAGCATACTCAGAGCATTATGCAATTATGGTGCTGAGAAGCATTAAGTTGAACAATGGTTCAGAACAGACTCTTAAAGGTATGTCTACACTGCAATCAAACACTATGGCTGGACTGTATCAGCTGACTCAGGCTCCGGCTATGGGGCTGTTTAATTGTGGTATAGATGTTTGGGTTTGGGCTGGAGCCCGGGCTCTGGGATCCAGCAAGAGTGGAAGGTTCCAGAGTCTGGGCTCCAACGCAAGCCCAAACGTCTACATTACAGTTAAACAGCCCCACAGCCCAAGCCCCATAGGGTTTGTCTGCACTGCAGTGTAAGCCCAGGGTTCCAACTCAGACTGAAGCCTAACCCTCTTTCTATCAACACACAAATCTCGCTAATCCAGGGCTCAGACCCTTGTTCCCCATGGGGTTGGAGGGTCTGCACCTGAGTCAAGCAGAGATTTTACGGTTCAAGCCCTTTTGCTTTGCAGTGTAGACACAGGCCCATTGGACTCATGCTCTGGGAGTCTGCCAAAAACTATCCCACAGGCCAACTTTCTTTGTTCTCTGGACAGTCAATTTTGGTGGACAGTCAAGTTCTCCTGCACTGCACCATGAACAAAGGGCTAAAACGGCCACATTTTGTGAGGGCACTAGGAAGTCTGGGATACGGGTGGTTGGGCTTCGGCCAACATAATGCGGTGTAGCTGGTGAAGCATCAGGTTGGGACCCAGGGTTCAACAATTCCTAACCTGGGGTTACAAATGAGTGTAGGTGCTCAAGCCCTAGGTTAACAAACCCAGGGTCTGCTAACTCAAGTTCTACTAACCCTGAGCTTACATTGCAGTGTGGAAGCAGAGACATAGACATACCTTTATTGGTTTAACACCTTTATCAAAGTGCTTGAGGTGTCTGGCTACCAAAGGTTTAGCTCATGAAAAATACTATAAGCTTTAAGTGTGGCATTCAGAGTGAGTAGGTAATGCCTATTTCAACAAGAATAAAGATCTACATTTAAATTAATGTGTAGCAGCATTCCATCAGGGTGCAGTGAATGTGTGCATGCACTCATAAATCAAACTTAGCTTTGCGGAAATAACAATTGGAGGTTCAAAACTAGAAAATACATTGCCGTTTATGGAATAACATAGTTAGAGTAACCACTGTACTGTATGTATTTTCATCACAACAACAAAAATGCAGTGGAAAAAATAAATACCACTACTTCACACTTTCCAACAGTCTCTTGAACCTCTTCCTCACTCACCCCTGCCAACTGTAACTATTTACTATATATTCCTTATGGAATAAGATACTGGTTAAAACAAAAAAATAACATGTCAGATACAAGTGCATTCAGCAATTGAGCATTGCAATCAGCAATCATGGAGCATTGTTGTAGCATGTCTGCTCATTGTAAAATTTCTATTAACATGGTCAAACGTATTATTCAGTTTGTTATAAATTTATTATCTTTTGCACCTCAAAAGCAGAATATAGTCCATAACACATGGTATAGGAAATGTTGAAGTATGATTTCTTTTTAATTAAACTGCATATTAAATAGTCCGATATTTTCTTCCCTAAGAGATCTGCCTATAAGTTGGTTCGTTAGTTGTGCAAGATTCACACGTTTTTACGTTTCATGATAGAACAGAGATTGCTTTCCATTCTCAAATCTGTTTTATTGTGTTCTGAGTACTTCTGGACAAGACAGGGAAGGCACATATCAAGAAATTGTTTTAAAAACCAAACCAACAAACAATGCACAGTACACTGAATTTCTGGTGAATCTGATACTCAACAAAGTAGTGATTTGAATTATAAGTTTACTATAAGTGTCTCTTATAAATAGGAGGAGGCATGAAGAACATATACAAAACAATGAATTGTGTGGAAAAGGTATAAAGCTGCAGGTTGCACATTTTATTAACCTAAACCCAGGGGAGGGGTGCTACTTGTCCATCACCTGTACTCTCTTATACCAGGCATTTAAGTAGTTCCAGTGTGGCAATTACAGGGCTCCTCTCATAGAACCTGTAACTCAGGGTAGGCTCTCCTCAGCCTGCCCCCCCCATCCCCCGCCCCCTAGGAAACAACTCGCTCTGAGCCTTATCAATCGGGACAGAAGGGTGGGGACCTTGGCCCATGAGGTCTCACCCTATCCCACCAGACGAGCAAAATCCCAGGTCTTTTACTTCTGGAAACAGCTTATTTTAACCTTTTTAGTTGCATTGGAAACTCAAGCAAGTACCTCAGCTAGGTATTAAGCACATTCCTGATTAGCCTACTGTGGCTTGAAGATTCTGCGAGGAAGGTGAAAAACTCCCCGGGCCTCAGCCAATCGGCCCTATGGGAGAAAAAAAATCCCTTCCTGACCCAGAATGGGATATCAGCAAGACCTGCAGCATCTTCCAGACCAGATTCCCATTCCTAGCTCATGATGGGTAGGGTTGGGTTCCTGGAATGGTGCCACAAGAGGCTCCACAAGACCTTTGCTTCAGATTAAATCCTTGGAGCTGGAGGGTGTGGGGGGGGGTAAGAGAAGACAAGCAAATCAGAACCCCTCCCCCACAACTGGCCAATGGGTGCCAGAGACTCCAATGGGGTGGAGGAAACAGCTATCTTACCTTGAGTGTCTCTGTGACAGTCTGTACCCCTGTGTTCACCCCTTTCACAGGCTTATGATAAATTTTGTATGAAGTATTCCTCATCAAGTATCATTTGAAAACTCATAATTTGCTGATCAGTATCGTCCTGGTAAAATGTGTGTGGCAACATTGTATGAGAAGTTATACGATTCCTTTGCACGGTATTACTTAAACAGATTCCAAGCTTGGGGAATGGCCACAAATAGTTCCCCAGAGACAAAAGGCAAGCTGACGCCTCAGCCAGGTGTCTACAAAATCAAATGGACCATCACTTGTTTAAGTGGCCACTCTTTGGCAGGAAAGAGGGCGTGGGAGAAAAAATCTACAAAGAGACAGCTTGGGGTTTCCATCCAAACAGACTTTCTGTCTCCTGAACCTCACATGGAGATTTTTCTCGAAGAAGAGAAAGAACTACAAGAAGGGAGAGCGAATGCCCCAAATCATTCCTCCCTTTCTCTCTGCCTGTGGCGTCCATGACACCTGAAGAGCAAAGGATGCAGCATTGAACTGGGGAAGGGATCCTGACTAAAAGACGTTCAGACAGAAAGACTGCTGAAATGTGGTGAGAGAGACCTTTGATTTGAATTCACTCTAGTTTGTTAAGTTAGGCATTAGTTGCATTTTACTTTTATTTTTCTTGTAACCATTTCTGACTGTTATGCCTCATTATTTATATTCACTTAACATCTATCCTTTTGTAGTAAATAAACTTATGTTATTATTTTATCTCAACCAGTATGTTTGGTCTGAAGTGGTTGGGAAACCTCTACTTTGGATAAAAGGATTTGTGCATATCATTTTCTATTAATAAAATGATGGACTTTATATTAGTTTGTATTGTCCAGGAGAAAACTGGGCAGTACAAGTTGCACACTTCTGGACAAAGTCTGGGACTGGAAGTTTGCTGGTGGTGCTCTGAAGTGTAATTCAAGAATGGATGTCTATAGCACTCATACAATATAACTGGGAGTAGCTTAGATGCTGGAGGCTGCGTTTGAGCAGACCAGCGAAGCAGTGTAAGAGGCACCCCAGGTTGGAGAACTGAGGGGAAACGGCTGTTCATCCATCCAGATTGTACCTTGGGTATGTCACAGTCTCCCTCCCTTTCTGCTTGGGGCTGTCTCCCTTCACTGCCAGCCCAGTCAATTTCCCCCACCCGCTGAGGCAGACAGGTGGAATTTTCTATCCATTCTCTCATAATACAAAATCAAGGTGACATTCGATGAAATTGAAAGGTGCCAAATTCAAAACTCAAATGGAAATTAGCCCAATGGAACTAATTGCCACAAGATACCAGTGAGACCAAGAGTTTAACAGGATTATAAACATTGTACATGGACATTTATGGGAACAATGAAAATTCCAGCATTATAACAGTAAATATTAAAAAGAAAAATCCAATAATTTTGTAAGGGATATAAAGCCTTCATGCATAAGGGCAAAAACTAGTCTCTAACAGTTGGGGATTAAGAGTGAATTTTCTCTGGGGGCAGGTTGTCCAATAACTGCCTATTACAAGTTTTCTTACTTTTTCTTATGCCACAGCTGTCAGAGACAAGATCCTGGACTAGATGGTCCCTGGATCTAAACCAGTATAGCAATTCCTGTACAGATCCAGGTGTAGTGCAGGCAGCAGTGGGCAAGCTCTCTGCACCGCTTTGCTTGTGCATATACATCTTGATCTAAAGTCCCCCGCCCCCAATTATTTCAGTCCTAAATTGGCCCAGAACGATGAAAGGAAATAGCATCAAATTAGCCGACAGTTTTGTGATGTCAACAAATGCCCACTTTGGCCTGGGTAACACCATCAAATTAATTTTCATGTCTGATCAAAAGAAGATTTAGTTCTCCTGTAGTGAAAGACTAATACATTACACTGAAGTTTCTGGAAAACTTGCCAGTGTTGTATATCACCTTTATGGCTTAATCTCCTCGCTTTGGGAATCAAAACTCATCTAAACAAAATGGGGAGCAAACTGGCAAAAATTGGTGCATAAGAATTTGAAAGATGTTTAAGATGTAGCTGAAACCCAACAGTAGGATGCTTCTGTACATAACAAATGACATCTAAATTCTGCACACTGTAAGAAACTTCACCCCTGTGCATGTGGATTTACAGAACTACAGTCAGTGCAAGCCTAGGATTGATTACATTGGGGAAATGCAAGAGTTATTTAATTATGTACGCTTCTCTGGCTGATTTCAATAGATTTATTCAGTTTTGTTAAATAATGTATTACTTTACCAATGCATGAAAACGTTGCCTGTTTAGCATACAAAAGGGTATTAAAACTGCTATCCTCAGACAGACAAAAATAGGTTTTCATTGCTGACAGTGCTGGTAATGGCAAACTCTTCCGATCTTTTCCAATTTGCTAAGCCATCACAATCAATTTCCTTAAAGTCTTCAACTTATCCTAATTAAGATCTTTGCTTTGACATGCCAGAAGTGACCTTAAGAATTCATTCTAATAAACAGAAATGATTATTCTCAATAGAGTGTGGTTCTTATAAGCAATGCTCAGAAATTGGTGTTTAATTAATTCTACTAGAAAATCATGTATGGTTGGTCATCATGTCCCAGGGCTTGTCCACACATTCATCACTGCAGCGCGTCTGGTGAAAATGCTCTATGCTGATGGGAGAGAGCTCTCCCATTGGCATAATAAAACCACCTCCGTAAGAAGCCGTAGCTTTGTTGGCAGGAAAAGCTCTCCCACCAACAGAACTGTCCACACTGATGCTTATGTGGTATAACTTATGTCACTCAAAGGGGTGGTTTATTCACACCCCTGAGCGACATAAGTTATACCAACATAAGCTGTAGTGTAGACATAGCCTAAGTATGGAGTTTGTAATGTAGGAGGATAAGCTTGAAAAACAAAACAGAAATGTTGTTCATCCGTAACTGATATTAGCAGCCACAAAGTCTGAAGGTTTCTCCTGTGAAATGAAATGAACTCATGGGATAGTATAACAAGAAATATGAATCAGCCTCATAGAGGTGAAGAAAGAAAGATCTTAAACTAAATGAAATTATATGATATATTTTTGATGGTTTGTGGACCTGATCCTGCACTCAGCAAAGTCCACCATACTACGGAATGACTTCAATGGGTGCAAAATTAAGCTCTGTGAGTGTGATCTAATTCCCACTGAAGTGAACGGAAGTTAAAGCTGGATCTATAATAGCACATGACCATCAGTCAGGTAATAAACAGATTTCTGGACAGTTATTTTCAACAAAATCCCAGCTTTTTATATTTTATAGAATGGGTTACACTCTTTAATCTGTAATCAAACTTCTGTTCTTACTCTAAACTAACAGGTCCTCTGAAAGAACTCTAAACATTAACCTGTTACATATCAATTAAATGACTAGCTTCTATTCATTCAGTATTTCTACAGGAAGTTACTCATGAATTATACAACAGAATAGTACTGTGCTGTAATTTATAGAAGAATCACATTAACTTTAGCCTGCCTGGGGCTCATTAATAATTAAATTAACTGTGATTCATTATATTGAAGATGCAGATATTTTTCATACAGACAAAACCCTATGTCAGGCAAACACCGTGTTTTCATATTAAAAGATTCTTTATATCAAGAGGCTATTCTACAGAGCTAACACATTTCAATTTGCTTTACATGTATGCAGAAAAAATTCAACACTGCACAAGGCTTAGCCAAACATCTTTCAGATGTCATTGGAAGGGATAAAGGTAAATTATTAAACGACAAATCCCATCTGTATTTCTATACATAAGTAGGGATAGCTATCAAAATGACAGTAGTTCAAGTCTCCGTTAATGAACCTATTATCATGGTGCTGTAAGTAACCTTCATACATTAAAAAAAAGTCGTTTGTTTGTTTTTTTATTTTGAGCAGTAAAACTAAAAATGTTCTTATGTTAGGAAAGAAAGACAAGTGACAATTGCAGAGTTTGAAGTTTCTATATAATCCACAGGTACAATATAACCTGGGGCAGCATGCAGACATGCTTATCTGACAAACCACTTCAACTTCTGACCCAATGTCTCACAGAGAAAGGTAATATTATTCTGCATGCTTACTCAACTCTGGATCACTTCCAAGTATATAAATGGACAGTGGGGTATTAATCTATTTAGCAAAAATGCCAGGGCTATCTGGACAGCAATATTGAATCTCATGAATATAAAACATTAGGTTAGAAGCAGAAAACAAGTCATTTGCTAAATCTTAATTATTTCTCCTCCCTGGGTCAACAATAATTATCTCTTTCTCTTTGCTCACTATAGATTCCTCTGTGGTCATCTAGTTTCATTAGGGGAAGTTATCTTTTTAAGTAACTCTGGTTTTTTTTTTACATGGAAATACATAGTACAGATAGCTTCTAGTGCATCTTTTTTCAAAATGTCTTGCTTTTGACCTCAATACTAATCTGTAATACATTTCCCCTGGAGGTGGAGAAGCAATTCAGCCTTTATAACCATTTTCATCACAATCCTCTGCTGAGCAGAGAAACCGACCAGTTCTGCTAAATTATCTGAGGTGGTTTTGTGGTAGAGTCAGTCTTTCACTAGAGACAACTGTGATCTCCAAGCTAATTTGGCATGGATGCCTCTCAAAGACTCAAAAACCACTCATTTGCTATTTGTCTACTCTGCTTCCCAACATATATGGCCACTATCATGCAGTTCATATATTATCTAGCTCTATGAAATATTTCATGGATAGCAATTTCAAGGTGTCTATCTAGCTTAGCACGCACTAGGAGTGGGAGAAGGAAGCACCAGTTCGGAGAATAGAGAACCATCTCAAGTTTTTGGAAAATGTAGGGGACAATTTCCTGGTGCAAGTGCTGGAGGAACCAACTAGGGGCAGAGCTCTTCTTGACTTGCTGCTCACAAACAGGGAAGAATTAGTAGGGGAAGCAAAAGTGGATGGGAACCTGGGAGGCAGTGACCATGAGATGGTCGAGTTCAGGATCCTGACACAAGGAAGAAAGGATAGCAGCAGAATACGGACCCTGGACTTCAGAAAAGCAGACTTTGACTCCCTCAGGGAACTGATGGGCAGGATCCCCTGGGAGAATAACATGAGGGGGAAAGGAGTCCAGGAGAGCTGGCTGTATTTTAAAGAATACTTATTGAGGTTGCAGGAACAAACCACCCCGATGTGTAGAAAGAATAGTAAATATGGCAGGCGTCCAGCTTGGCTTAACAGTGAAATTCTTACTGATCTTAAATGCAAAAAGAAGCTTACAAGAAGTGGAAGATTGGACATGCATGCAGGAGCGAAATCAGGAAGGCCAAATCACACTTGGAGTTGCAGCGAGCAAGAGATGTTAAGAGTAACAAGAAGGGTTTCTTCAGGTATGTTAGCAACAAGAAGAAATTCAAGGAAAGTGTGGGCCCCTTACTGAATGAGGGAGGCAACCTAGTGGCAGAGGATGTGGAAAAAGCTAATGTACTCAATGCTTTTTTTGCCTCTGTCTTCACGAACAAGGTCAGCTCCCAGACTACTGCACTGGGCAGAATAGCATGGGGAGGAGGTGACCAGCCCTCTGTGGAGAAAGAAGTGGTTCGGGACTATTTAGAAAAACGGTACGAGCACAAGTCCATGGGGCCGGATGTGCTGCATCCGAGGGTGCTAAAGGAGCTGGTGGATGTGATTGTAGAGCCATTGGCCATTATCTTTGAAAACTCATGGCAATCGGGGGAGGTCCCAGATGACTGGAAAAAGGCTAATGTACTGCCCATCTTTAAAAAAGGGAAGAAGGAGGATCTGGGGAACTACAGGCCAGTCAGCCTCACCTCAGTCCCTGGAAAAATCATGGAGCAGATCCTCAAGGAATCAATTCTGAAGCACTTAGAGGAGAGGAAAATGATCAGGAACAGTCAGCATGGATTCACCAAGGGAAAGTCATGCCTGACTAACATAATTGCCTTCTATGATGAGATAACTGGCTCTGTG
>NW_020664483.1:11804810-11817362 GCF_002925995.2 Terrapene triunguis | reverse complement strand
GATCGCGATCTGCGGCGGCAATTTGGCGGAAGGTCCTTCGCTCCGAGCGGGAGTGAGGAACCGTCCGCCGAATTGCCGCCAAATAGCTGGACCTGCCGCCCCTCTCCGGAGTGGCCGCCCCAAGCACCTGCTTGCCAAGCTGGTGCCTGGAGCTGGCCCTGGAATGGACTATAAGGTGGATAGAAAGCTGGCTAGATCATCGGGCTCAACGGGTAGTGATCAACAGCTCCATGTCTAGTTGGCAGCCGGTTTCAAGTGGAGTGCCCCAAGGGTCGGTCCTGGGGCCGGTTTTGTTCAATATCTTCATTAATAATCTGGAGGATGGCATGGACTGCACTCTCAGCAAGTTTGCAGATGACACTAAACTGGGAGGCGTGGTAGATATGCTGGAGGGTAGGGATAGGATACAGAGGGACCTAGACAAAATAGAGGATTGGGCCAAAAGAAACCTGATGAGGTTCAACAAGGATAAGTGCAGAGTCCTGCACTTAGGATGGAAGAATCCCATTCACTGTTACAAACTAGGGACCGAATGGCTAGGCAGCAGTTCTGCAGAAAGGGACCTAAGGGTTACAGTGGACGAGAAGCTGGATATGAGTCAACAGTGTGCCCTTGTTGCCAAGAAGGCTAACGGCATTTTGGGCTGTATAAGTAGGGGCATTGCCAGCAGATCGAGGGACGTGATCATTCCCCTCTATTCGACATTGGTGAGGCCTTATCTGGAGTACTGTGTCCAGTTTTGGGCCCCACACTACAAGAAGGATGTGGAAAAATTGGAAAGAGTCCAGCGGAGGGCAACAAAAATGATTAAGGGGCTGGAGCACATGACATATGAGGAGAGGCTGAGGGAACTGGGATTATTTAGTCTGTAGAAGAGAAGAATGAGGGGGGATTTGATAGCTGCTTTCAACTACCTGAAAGGGGGTTCCAAAGAGGATGGATCTAGACTGTTCTCAGTGGTAGCAGATGACAGAACAAGGAGTAATGGTCTCAAGTTGCAGTGGGGGAGGTTTAGGTTGGATATTAGGAAAAACTTTTTCACTAGGAGGGTGGTGAAGCACTGGAATGGGTTACCTAGGGAGGTGGTGGAATCTCCTTCCTTAAAGGTTTCTAAGGTCAGGCTTGACAAAGCCCTGGCTGGGATGATTTAGTTGGGAATTGGTCCTGCTTTGAGCAGGGGGTTGGACTAGATGACCTCCTGAGGTCCCTTCCAACCCTGATATTCTATGATTCTATGATTCTAGGGCTAGGATTGGAGGAAATTCAGGAACCCTCTGAATATCCCTAGAGCACACAACATTTTAATAGAGCAGTTGGCCAGAGACTGGCAACAGTGTACCAAACCTGAGAGTTCAGTGTCAATATCTAAGAGCTGCACTTACACTTGTCATGCAATTCATGAAAAAGATGGAACTGACAATTTCCCGTGAAAAACATGAAGGATGGGATTTTTGAAAGCTCTCAGCATTGGCCTAACTACTCCTATTGAAGTCGGGGATATAACTCCTAATGATTTCAATGGGAGTAGAGTTAGGGGAAAGCTGAACACTTTTGAAAATCCTACCCAAAAATATCTAATGAAATTCAGACTATCAGTTTTTTCACTGTGGATTTATGATAGGCAATGCCGTACACATAAGCAAGCACTAGGAGAAAACACAATGCAGTTCATGTACCTTCCTTTTCTAGGTCGGATCCTTTGTCTTTTAGATTTTAAGCAAGACTTTGTTTTCCTATCTGTCTGTACAGTTCTTACAACTTTATTTATGGCTTACTACAACTATCTAACAACTGCCCCCCTCCCCAGCTGCTTCCCCCTCCCTTCCTTTCCTCCCTATGACTGGGGGGGGGGTGGGTGTTAATGGACCCCTTCACCTGGAATGGTTGCATGAAATAGGTGTGAACTATTTATGCTAATCAATCTGTCCCACCTTGTATTTAGCAGTGACACTCTGAGTTAGTTTCCCAGACCTGAAGAAGAACTCTACGTAAGCTTGAAAGCTTGTCTCTTTCAACAACAGAAGTTGGTCCAATAAAAGATACTACACCTTACCCACTTTGTCTCTCTAATACCCTGAGACCAACATGGCACAACACTGAGCACATTTTGGACACGACTCGAAATAAATAATAAATGCATAATATTTGCACCTGCTAAACTTGTTGGGAGACATTTATATGCAGAGCTTAGCAGTGTAAATAGCTTTATCGTAGCTGATAAAAAAATCACAGCTAAGTCTATATGGACAGAAAGATGTGATAGTTCTGACAGGTTCAAAGCAAAATTCTCCATCACCTGCATCACAAAATGGAGCACTTGGCTCCTTGCTGGTTTCTATCATGCAGAATTCTTGCATGGCTACTGCTCTTGTTTCAAAGAAGAGAGTGCGGTCTATAAAAAAAAAGTCATTTTTCCTTGTTACAAAATTCAAACCTGGTGTTAAAGAAGTAGCACAACATGTGCCTTTAACAGGGTAAGTGCTTAGGAAGTATGGATGGAACTGTCCAGACAATAGCTCATCACCTGTGTGATGAGCTATTGTCTGGAATTTGGGAATTATGGGAATCTGCCACTTTCAAAAATATATGGGGAAAACTTTTATGTATAAGCTACCAAAAATTAAAAACAACCATGGAAGGTTGTGGCCAGAAGCTACATGACTACTGGAGCAGAATGCATATTTTTATCAGCCATCTGCAAAATGTTTTGAAACAGTGTGAGTTTTTACCCTTCAATGCCATTCTGATCTATCCCAGCATCCAGCCTTTTGATTATCCAGTGAAAGCACAACTGAAGAAGTCATCTCAGCAGAACTGAATGTAAAGGACATATCATTCTGATTTGACTGGCTACTGCAACACTTTCCATATTTGACAAATACTGCAATTAGTTGTCTTTGTGGGCCAGCCCACAGTGTAAGTGCTGAAAGATCCTTTTCATATTATGCTACCCACTGCAAAATGATAAATGCAGAAGCATAAAGCCAGAAAATTTGCATCTATACAGCATGCAGCATTAGGATGAACTCAACTGAACAAAACTTTCCAGAAGTACAAGTACCAGCTGCTTTTCTAAGTGGCTTTTGTTGAAACTGTTTATGTTTCCAAAAAGTTCAATACCCACTATCCTTTGACTCTTGGGTTGTTTTGCAAGTAAACTTCCAACAAGCTAAAAAGAGAGTAGGAAAATCTTTAATTATTCAGGTAAATAAAAAATATTTCCAGTATTCTATAAGGCATTGCTTTGTCAATACTGGCTTATAAAAAGTAATATTGCTCTATGAAAAATGGCACTTATTTCATGGGGAAAAATTATGTCCTTACTAAAACCACCCAAAGATAAGAAATTTTGCAGATACTTAAGGAGAAGGTGCTGGAGGACCAGGAGTCTGCTGGAGCAAATTGGAATGTGGATGAGGGTACAGTTTGGAGCAGAGGAGAGGGAACAAGGGATGAGGCAGAGGCCCATGGGAGATGGAACTGAGGGAACATGGAAGATGGCAGTTTTTTGCACTCTGCACTGGTGTAAATGACTACACCAGGTGCAAGGAAATGGAAAATCTGGTGCTATATACTGAAGAACAATAGTGTACGTTCATCCAGAGAGTGGTCTTTGGACATGACCTACAGAAATCTTGGCCTTCTTCTCAAGGCAGACTCAGCTGTAGAGAACTAGGGGGATTGTTACTTCTGCTGCAGTGTTACAGATACCAAATGTCAAACTAAACATTAAATTCAGGTCTCGTTTGGAACTTCAAGATCCTACAACATTTCCAATACAAGGCTGTGCTAGCTATTACTGAGCACATAATGGAGCACTCAATGCAGTTACTGTACTACCAATATTAAGTCATTACTTAGTGAATTTCCCTATTACTTGAGTATGAATGAGATTATGTAAAGCAGGTTCTACTCTACTAATTTGTTGAGCTTCATGTTTATTAAAAAAAAACCAACCCAAACCTCAACAATACAACGTCTAATTTTGGTCCTATCAATTGTGGCTTGCATTATCTTATCTTAGATCAGCGTTTCTCAAACTGGGGTCCACAAGGGTAGCCCAGGGGGTCCGTGAGGGTAGCCCAGGGGGTCCGCCACCCCCACTGATCAACTCCTCCCCCTCCCTCCCAGTGCCTCCTACACGCCGGAGAACAGCTGGGGACGAGGCACGCTTGGGGGAGGGGGCGGAAAGAAGCGGGGGAGAGGGCAGGAGTGAGGGGGGTGGGAAGAGGTGGGGTAGGGGTGGAGCCTTAGGGGAAGGCGTGGAGTGGGGGAGGGGCCTGAGGCCGACTGGGGGGACTTGGAGGTCTGCGAAAAAATTTAAATCAAAATGGGGGTCCTCAGGTTGCTAAACTTTGAGAACCGCTGTCTTAGATCATTTATTTCTTTGTTTCTACTCTAATTGTTTCAGTAATAGCTTTTTAACACTTCGATATAGATCTGTCATTTGTCAGCATGGCTGTTTATCAAACTGCTGAACTTCTGAAATAAAGTGATCACTTGCAGCCTCTCCCCGATACATATAATATATACAGACGTAAAATGTCCTGACATCTTTTTAACCCAAAATGAGTAAAGGAAAAGGGGGAAAATGTAGCTATCATAGATTCAATTCAGGTTGACACTGAGATTTGCAGGCTAAAAGGAACAGTAAAAATATTGCAACAAACCTGGTAAGAATAAGACTCAGAGCAGCTTAGGAAGAACTGGAACCAAATTTACATCTGTGATGTTCTGTTTAACCCCCTTCCCTACAAATACACATACAACACTAGTACAGTTAAATTAATGGGTATGCCTTACAAAGATTTTAGATCTCATATTTTTCAGATTATTTGGTCAAGATTTGTTTTGTTAAGTAATGACTAATAATAAAAGGGCTGTCATAGCAACAAAATTTCCAGTCAACAGTGATCTGTCATTTAAATAATGAGACAATTATATATCTGACTCATACTGTTAAAAGAGAAAGCTAAGATGTAAAGAAATAGAAGAAAACAAAGAAAAGTAGATGGTTGATGAGCCTTAGTCATATGTAAAGGAAATTTAGTAAAATTGCACATTTGTAGGACAACACCAGAAGAGATGGAAACCACACGAAAATGGGGGAGGGGAGACATCAGTTTCTTAAGTCTTTCTTAGTCACAGTCCCACTGGATCCACTAACTCAGGGGTTCTCAAACTTCACTGCACCGCAACCCCCTTCTAACAACAAAAATTATTACGTGATCCCAGGAGGGGGGACAGAAGTCTGAGCCTGCCCAAACCCTGCTGCCGTGGCGGGGGGGAAAGCCCCACCGCTCCAGGCCAGGGGGCCAAAGCTGAAACCCAAGGGGAGCTGTAACCTGAGCCCCGCCATCCAGGGCTGAAGCCCCAGGTGCTGTGGCTTGGGCTTCAGCCCAGGGCCCCAACAAGTCTAAGTCAGCCCTGGTGACCCCATTAAAATGGGGTCCAGACCCACTTTGACTTTGGGGTCCCAACCCACAGTTCGAGAACCGCAGCACTAACTTAATATACACACACATAGAAAAAGATATAGCCATGCATTAACATTTTTCAGTGTGCATGGCTTATTCCTACTTCAGGAATGATAAGTGAATGGGGAAAAAAACTTGTTGGGGAACTGGGACTGGAGGGCTCAAGTTATTATTAACTGTGATGGAGAAAATACTCAGCTATGTGATAAAAGAGGGGCATCTTCAGTATAAAGAGAAATCCTGCAAGGTCTCTCTGTAGCCTCAAAGCTCCATATACCCCAGGTCCTGTTGATCATCATAGTTAACAGAATCAAATGTGGAAGGGATAGAAGTCATCGCCTGCCCCCAAGGAAAATGGTTCCCCCTCAACTCCAATGCTACTATTCTATGTTCTGACTATGGTGCCTAGATTCAGCACAGAAAATTATGTCTAAGATGACCCTTGAGGTCCCTGCTAACCCTATGATTCTATGGCCCAAAACAAAGCTACAGTACTTCATATTGAAAGTGTGCCCTCTGCATGCTTCCGCTACACCATGTGACAGGATCCAGGTGAGCATTTTAGTGTAGACTACTGAAAGGATGCCAAGTGTTATCAGAAGACAGCTGCCCTTTAAGAAAGCCTGTCTGATCTTGACCTATGCTTGATATTATCTTTGGGAGTGAATATTCTAAGATAATCAAAAGAGATTCCTACGTTAATTCACAGAGCATAATCTGAAAATGAATGCCTCGAATCAGAAGTAAACTAATGAAAGAACAAAATAAAGCTAATTCATCCTTTCCCTGTAGAAAAAGGTTCTGCTAATCTCTTAAATGTCACTGAAATTGCTTATTGCAGTTGAGAAGATAAAACATCAACTCCTATATAACCAAGTACCACCATTTTTTAAAATTCCTTAGAGACTTATTTGATTCACCACAGGTCACATGTAGGATTTCTACTCACAACTTTTGGGGTGTTTTTCACCCAAAGGAGAATGCTATAAGTAAGTAGCAGAGATAGAGGATATTCTATTTTATATCCTTAAAATTACCATCAATGAGAGAAAAAAGTGTTATGAATAGTCTTCCATAAAAGGTATATAGGTTTAATTCTATATAGAGAGAAAGTGGGTGGGGGAGGCAGTAGCTGACAGAAACCTTCTGCATACTTAATATATGTCATATTGAATTTGGGAGAATAAAAAAAAAAGAGGCTGCTATGGAGCAAATGATCATATTTCACCTGAGTCTGCAAAAACAAGTTTTACCATATTTATTTTTGACAAAGCTACAGTAGCGATGACAAGACACAGCAGATCAGTAAGAAGGTTTACTGAGATAAAAGAATTTCAGGGATGGCCTATTTGACATCTCTTTTGTGACTGATACCACACTTCTTTTCTAGCTTGTCAGTCGGAAGAAATAAATCAAAAGCAGACCCAAAACAATAACATTCTTCAGTTTTGCACTGAACATCAGTTGTAGGCCTCCAAATTACATTTTGTAAAGAAAGATTTTTACAAAACCAAATGTGAACCAGTGCTCTTTTCTTTTTGGAATTTCCTTCAAAACGTTCCCTCAATGTGGTGCACAGGTGTATGTGAATTAGAAAATGAAAGTGATGAGAAACAGAAGTTAAACTGACCAGTTGGTTTTAATTATCCAGACTGAGTGAGAAGGGAACAGCATAACTGAGAACAGTAATGATTTCACACTACCAACAACTGTTCATCTCCAAAGTGCTCTAATTAATCCTCAACATCCACATATGGTAGGTGAATAAGTATTATTATCATCCCTATCTTACAGCTGGGGAAATGTAAGGAGAGAGTTCCAGATAAAAAAATGTTCAAATCTGAGTGCCCAACATTAGGCTACTAAATCCATATTTAGGGCCCTTAATATAAGTCGTCTCTTTTTCACAGTTTCTGTCCAAATCCTACTAAAGACAACAGGAGACAGAGATATTCAGCACCTTTGAAAATCTTCAGGGAGGGGAGGTGGCATCGGAGTCATTTTACACTGGCTCTACACGGGGTATAGGGTGGTTCTCTTGTGGCTGGCTATGCTAGCTTAAAGGCTGCTTAGTATTATTGGTAGGGTGCAGCCCAGCCCAGGATCTGAGCTACAGTTTACAACTCAATCATTGACATTCACATTATGCTGAAATTCACCACACAAATTATTAGATACTTCTACTGGCTCAGTCATTTCCAAGAAAAGATTAGCATAAAATGAATAAAACATACTTCTCTGTTTTTCAGGTCCCCTTTTGCCAGTCTCTAAGCAAAAAGAGCCTTTTGTGCGTGCGCAAAAATAAATTGCAAAATTAAATAGCCAATCTTTACAATGGAATGACCACTTTGGGGAGGAGGAGGGAGATTTAGCAGAGATATTTTTATTTGAAAAATAGTTGAACATGTGCATTAACTCCATTTCATAAAATTGCATAAAGGTGTGGTTATCTAGAATAATGCACACGTACAGTACATACATTGTTTACGCCAATTATGAATTTGGCAGGCACAACTCCATTTACTTTGTCCCTTTACTGATCCCAGATGTGAAATAGTCTCTGGCCTAGATTTTCAAAAGTGACAAGTGATTTGGGGTCCCCAGTTTGGGTGCCAAACTCAAGGTGTCTTAAATGGGCCCTGATGTCAGAAAGTGCAGAGTCCCTACCTCCAGAAAAATCAATCTCCTTTAAGGGGGTCTCAAATCACTTGTCTGTGTATACGTAGAAATCTAAGAATCTACTCTGTGACAGCAACGCCAAAGCTTCTCCTCTGAAATAGCTGGTGCTACCTTTGTCAGAGACAGAAAACTCAAGTTCGTGATCCACTCTGGAAATTTCTATGTGCCTGAATATTGTACCCAGAGAGAGGGAGCGTGATTGAGCACTGTCAGCCACTTCTACTGTACTAATCAAATCTAACAAAACCCTTCAGACAGAACGGTACTGAACACTGCTAAAATGAGGAATAAGACTGTAGAAAAAAAGTTAAAATACGACGGACAAGGTCTAGATAGAATGGGATGGAAATATAATGAGAAAACTGCTGTGTCCCTTACACACAAAGGGCTATAATGCCCTAAGGCATGTGTAGGTTATGTTGATATTGTTGTACTGAAGAATCATCAGCATAATGATATTTGGTAGTACTGTGATGTATTTCACTACTGGCAGTTGGTAAAACTTGTCTTCCCTGTTGAAAATCAAGAAAATTGATTGTGCAAAAACAGATCTACAGAGATAGGTCATTTGTTTGTTGATGAAAGAAAATCTCTTTTGCATTAAATAGATTTTTACAGTTACAAGTGCAGTGATGTTGTAGCCACTCCAAAGAAAGAACAGTGGCAATTAAAAGTACGTCGCATTTCACATACATGCTGACAGAATAACACTGGGTAACAGTGCGGTGTCCAATGCCCCAGAGCTTCTGGAGTCATCTGAATGCATCAGAGCCTCAGCTTTCAGTTAAATTAAAAGTTTCTCGCCCTCACGGTTGTGAAGGAAAACTTGAAAACATGACCCATGTATAAGAGATCCAGCAATGTGTGTCTGAGGCTGCAGACAGCCTCAGACAGTATCTCTGAGGTGTAATATCCACGTATATCAAAGGACTGATAATGCCAAGACCCTCTACTCGGGGGAGGGGGGGAAGAGGGGGTCTACTAATCAAATGCCAGAGCGGGATTCTGAGTGTGGTAAGAGCAGAAGAGTCCACTGGGCTCAATCCACTCACCCAAGGTGATACACCCCCAATGCTTAGATAAGAACTGGAGAAGGCCTTACTCCCACCCTTGACTGGTGGAGACACCTGCTGCCATCATCTCACATAAAGAGATAGGATCCCTGCTGAAGAGGGGGGATTTATGCTACTGCCCCTCCATCCCTGGGGACTCCAAGTGGGCAGCAGGGCCATGGGTTGGGGGAGGGAATGTACAGTTTCTTTGCTATGCAGCTTTAGGACTAGTACTACATTCTTTTTTAAATGGTAAGTTCCTTTTTCAGGATTTGAAGAAAACATTAATCTTTACCATTGCCACGTAACAGCAGTGGCATTGGCAGATCTGGGCACTAGGATAGCTGGATTCTTATCCAATTAATAGCACACACTTGCTGAATAACCTTAAGCAAATTACTTGGCTTTATATCTTTTTTCCATGTTTAAAAGTGCTTACCATAGGCAGTGGGTATAAGAGGCCAGGGCAGGCTAAGCCTCCCCAAACAGCTGGCCCGTCACATTTGGAGCATGACACTGCCGAAAGGGAGGGTGCCCCAACCATGGCCCTGCCTGCGCTCTGCCCCAAGACCCTGCTTCCGCTCATCCTCTTCCCCCAAGGCTTCGCTTCTTCCTGTCTCCGCTCTGCCCGCACAAGAGCTTCACGGGAGGGGGTGAAGAGGAACATGCAAGCGGCTGGCTGGCCAGTGGGTGGGTGGACCAGGGGAGGGCACGAAGAGGGGCAGGCGGAGGGGGGCCAAGTGGGGCCACGGGTGGAGCATTGGCAGGGGTGTTCAGGGAGAGGAGGCTGATCGGGGCAGGCCTCGGGGCAGGGCCACAGTCCGGGTGCACGCAGCCTCCCCAAATGGAGGAGTCACGTGCTACCCATGGTGCTTGCCCACCTGTAGGCCTGGCATAAGCAATGAAACAAAACAGAAGTAATGAAACAGAGGTTAACAATGGACAAAGCATGAATGTACATGTTGCTAAAGAAATAGTAGGAAGAAGAGTAACGTGTGATAAGCTTGCACCTGCAGCTTTGCTTACTAGTACGCTTTGTAGTTCTTGGATAGTTTATGATTTATACAGGGATCGGTTCACAAAATTAGTAATGTAATGTAGAATATGTACATAATCTGATTTATAATTATGTACTTTGGAGCTGTGGTGTATCCTACCCCACCGCCTACACTTGAGCCTGATCATAGTCAGGTGTAGTTTTATGAAATGCCTATAAAGAAATCTCAGTAATGAGTCTGGATTTGAACCGAGTTTTTGAATTCCGGAGTACTGGATAAAGTATTCTCCCAGAATTTGGTGATGTGTTACTCATAAACCAAGAGGAAAAGATCCTGGAAGGAATCCTAACGTCAACTTGTAAAATGCTTTGAAATCATTGGATAAAGGCACTACATAAGTGCACACCTCATTATCAATGTATTTCTTGTTACACTGGAAGTGCTTCCCAAATATAAAGCAAGTTAAGGACAGAGATGCAATTTAACTTTGAGTTTATTTGATTCATTGCTGTACTGTAATATTTTAATGGTTTTTTAATTTTTTAATTTCTCTGTTACTTTTTATGATTTGTTTAATGAAGTAATTTGTAAGATAATTTTGAAAACTATTGGATTTTATGGCTAATACCTCTCTCCCCACAAAAGATATTAAACTAACTAGTGGATTTTGAAATAGATTCAGGGCCTGGAGCCTACGCACAGCAATGAACATTCAACGTCTGTGGTGAAGGTTACTATGTACGTTGTGAACTCTGGTAGCTACACAATAGTGTTTGGAGGGTGCTTAAAAGACAAAAAGCAACAATCAGTTCCAATAATGTATATATAAATGATGGAGAGATTGGGAAACTGCCAGTATAGGGGCTAGCAGAATTGTTGGATAAAACAACTGTTGGCAATTTTATAGCTGCACTAACAAATCAAAGTCAGAAGACTCTGCAGCTCTCATGGAGCATTCATAGAATTTGAAGGATAAAAAATGAACAGATTATGAAAGAAGTGCACCCCACTATTAAAAGTGTTTGCCCTACTCCTCAGACTGCTTTTAATTTATAAGCATTTATACATTTTACTTAATATTTTAGGCCCTGATTCAGCAGGGGTACTTGACCCATTGCCAAGTTTAATAGAACTACTCACATTCTTAAAGTTCCTCGTTGAAATGGCCCTCTAAAGAAATATTATACCAAGTTCCTGGCTGAAATGGGAGCTTACAGGGGGATTATACCAACACACTCATATTTATTATTATAGCGAAAGCAGCAGTCACAGCTATAGTTTTAAGACTGTCTACGGATTTCCATTTCTTAGCCCCTATTTGAGGCTCTCAAAACATTTTGAAATTTCCACCAATTAGACTCTGCCCAACGGTGAATTTTTCTGGGTAGTTTGAGGAAAAATGGTTCAGACATTTTTTGCATGATCAGACAGTAAAAAAAAAAGTATATATTTTCCCATTTTAAAAAATCTTGCATCCTATCATTGAACAGTTCTAGAACTGAAACAGCTGGAAGCTGAAAGCTGAAATTTACCTAGAAAATAACCTTCAGTGAGGAGAAGTTATTTTGAGTTTTCCAGCGAACATTATTTTTTATTTGGCTGAGTTATAACCTTTTGAAAACCACATGTGGTGCATGCACAATATAATGTTAACACCACCATTGGGTATTTTTAACAAAGATCCGATGACGTTCTGAAGGAAGGCAAGCTGTAATGGGCAAGCATACGTGATCTGTTAGCTACGGTCCATACTCAAAAACGCACCAGAGTTTTATAGTGAATGAAGCTGAGGTTTACTAATGCCTAGCCTCATTCTCTGTGTATCTTTTAAGTGTGCACTGAGCCATGCACAAAAAATTGTCTATTGTCCAACATACTAAATATGACACATAATTGTGTCAACCAGCACCTTCGGAAACACCACATACCTTTGCTTCATCCAGCTTGTATTCTGATGCATAACTTTAAATGACAGCCTCATGAGCTTGTCTCAGCAGATTGGCACATAAGACGGTTACACAGTCTGTTCATTTGAAAGTTGTTCTGCCTTACTATTGCTGAGGTCACTTAAGATTTTCCACAATAATGTGAGTTTGATGGCGTTGGGGTTGCATATTGCTTTCCAATATCTGTTGAATAGGAAAGTGAATGCAGAAGGGAGTGTTGGATTGTGTTAGCAACAGTACTGTAGTAGAGTTGGCAGAAAAAAACCCAAATGAACAGTTTTCCATTAAAAAAAATGCCAATAAGTCAAAATCGAAAAAAAATAATTTTGATTAATTTGGTTTAGACCTGTATGAAAACATTATTTTGCTCTATTATATTTAAATATAGTATTTAATACCA
>NW_020664483.1:11669281-11804410 GCF_002925995.2 Terrapene triunguis | reverse complement strand
AGGCAAGGACTACTGGAGACTTTTCCCTTAACTTCTTATTTTCATGCTTTCAAGGTTTTGGGTGAATGAGTTGTGTCCTGATGCAACGTTAACTGTCACTAAACATAGTTTTTGCTTATGTTAATTTCTTATTTTTATACCAGGGTGGTGTAGCTCAGTGAGTAGCTCCCCAGGGCCTAAGAGAGGAGGAGAGTGGCATTTATTTGGTCAGGAATCAGAGCAAGAAACTGCAGTGCAACAATTTCTCATGGCTGCCTCAACCCTCCTAGAGAGAGGCTGTGATGTGCCTCAGGAGGGCCTTTGTGCCTGTGCAAATATATCACTGTTGAAAAAGTAACTGGAAGTAGGTATGCCCAGAGCAAACTTTATTTAGCAGTGATGACGTAACCTGTCAGCTGGAGGGAACCTCCATGAAGGAATCTTCATCATTGCTCACTCCCCAAAACATGCCGCAGCTTCATGTGCACTTCTGGAAATTGGATTCAGAGGCTGCAGCAGCAACATACATGCCTGTACTTCATCAGCAGGTCTGCCTAATGTGCTCCCTGGGCTCCCCATCTCTGCCACTGTGAAACATACCTTTTCCTCATCACGCCTGCCAATGTCTCACACCAGCACTGAAAATGTTTGCCAACTGTACCCAATTCATAAAAGATTTTCTTTCAGTCTCTGCTGGGTTTTTTTATATAGATTAACTATAACATTTATCTTTTTGAAAGTCCTAAACGATACCCATACACAACACAAAATTCCTGGTGGATCACCAGCACATCTTGTGAGCTTAACGAGGTTTGTCAAACTGCTGGAGGAGGCAAGGGGCAAGGTGAAAGAGGTTACAATCAGGGTTTGGGGTAAGAGGGGGAAGGGGAATGGACAGGTTCTCCCATGAGACTCAACCCTCTGACAGCCAGGACAGCTGGGAATGACAGCATTTGCTAATGGATGACCAACGTATTGCCAGTATTTAGCATGCTGAACTTGTTTTGTACTCTACCATTGTTAGTTAAAACCTCCAACCATGGTCTAGCCACCATAGGAAAAAAAGAATCACCCTTATGTTAGTCTGAATTACACTAGCCTCTTCAGAAGCCATATAGTGCTGTAGTATCTTGAATCCTGTCTTTGTGTCAACCTAACTAATGTGCAGAAAGAACTCTATTTGTCCTAACTTGTAGCATCAAAAACATTGTGTCAAAGTATCTCTCGTGTCTCAAGTATTTTAAATTCATCCACAGTTGACATTCAAAACTGTAACTATTTAAACTTTAAAAAGTAGTTATACAAAACACATTTCAAATTGTAATTAACATTCCTCCAAACTGTATATTAATTTCGTACCTAATATTGGTTTATTATATTTTCTAAGGGGGACCAAAGAAAAGGTAGCCCAAAATTTTTGGTCACATGATGGTTTTTGAACTGGTTACAATGAACCTCGTATTTTCCCCCTTCAAAATGTCCTAGGAAATTCAAGCAGATCACAAACTAAAACAACATTTAAAAGTTATCCTTTAATTTAAAAAAAAAAAAACAGATTTTATAAAACTTCACCACTACTCTTAAAACATTTACTATGGTGTCGCTTCCACTCCAGCAAACTATTGTATTATTTGAGGAAGAGTTTGTGAACATATAATCAAAGAATATATTATAATGCATACATGCAAAGGAAGAAAGTTAAAATTGAATTCTTAATTTCATTTCAAAACTTTTCAGCAAGCATGCAACTGTAACATATTTAACAAGTTTTTTTTTAAATTGAATATTTTTTAGCTTTCTACTGCTATTAAAAAGACAAGCAAGTTCAATAACATTTGAAAACACCTTATGAAACCTTAGGAGTGAGATTTTGAAAGCACTCAGCATTGGTCTAATTCTGCTCCCATTTAAGTCAAGAAGAGCTTTGCCCATTGTGTACTTTGGAAAATCCCAACCTAGAGATAGAGTGTTATTAACACTTTGTCTCCATATACATGGCAAGTTGCTCCATAACGTCAGCAGACTAACCTGAAAAATAGGGCCCTACCAAATTCATGGTCCATTTTGGTCAATTTCACGGTCATAGAATTTTTAAAATAGTAGATTTCACGATTTCAGCTATTTAAATCTGAAATTTCATGGTGTTGTAATTGTAGGGATCCTGACCCAAAAAGGAGTTGTGGGGAGGGGGGGTCCGCAAAGTTATTGTAGGGGGTTGTGGTACTGCTACCCTTACTTCTGTTCTGCTGCTGGCAGTGGCGCTGCCTTCAGAGCTGGGCAGCTGGAGAGCGATGGCTGCTGGTTGGGAGTCCAGCTCTGAAGGCAGCGCCACTGCCAGCAGCAGCACAGAAGTAAGGATGGCATGGTATAGTACAGCCTCCCTAGGTAATTTGTTAAAGTGTTTAACTACCCTAAAAAGTTAGGAACTTTCTCCTAATGTCTAAAATAAATCTTCCTTGCTACACTTTAAGCCCACTACATATTGTTCTATCCTCAGCAGTTAAAGAACAATTTTCACCTTCTTCTTTATAACAATCTTGTACAAATTCTAAGACTTATCACGTCCCCCCTCAGTTTTCTTCAGATTAAACAAACCTAACTTCTTCAAACTTTACTCATAGGTCATGTTTTCTAGACCTTTAATCATTTTTGTTGCTCTCTGTGACGTTGCACTCCATATGATTTTATGAAAATATGCTAATGAGCGTGAATATAATGTAAATGGAATATGCCTCATGCAAAAAGTCTCTTGTAAGGTATCATTACAAAGCTTATAATCTAGTGAGTGTGGTCATCCTATTTGTATAAATGTATCATCCATGCATCTGAAACTAGAAATATGAAATATAACTCTGAGGGCCATTAATGGTGTTTTGGAATCTTGATGGCTCCCATTAACCAGGATAATTGACTGTAGGCTTGGGGTCTCACAGGACATGTGACCATGTCACCTGGAATCCATCTTAAACTTGGTGCTTTTCCATTTAGAAGGAGGGGTGGGGACCCAGAGAGACAAAAGATTCCCGCCTTGTGCAAAGCTATATAAGGGGGTGGAATAGAACAAAGGAGGCTGCAATCATGAGAAATCCCCTAGCTACCACTGAGCTGGAACAAGGACTGTACTAGGGGAAAGGATTGGGCCCAGACTAGAAAGGAGTCTGGTCTGTGAAAAAAGCTCATTGGAACATCTCTGAGGGTGAGATTTCATCTGTATTCAGTTTCCTACTGTATTAGGCTTAGACTTGCGTGTTTTTGTTTTATTTTGCTTGGTAATTTACTTTGTTCTGTCTGTTATTACTTGGAACCACTTAAATCCTACTTTTTATATTTAATAAAATCACTTTTGCTTATAAATTAACACAGAGTAAGTAATTAATTCCCGGGGGAGCAAACAGCTGTGCATATCTCTCTATCGGTATTATAGAAGGTGGACAATTTATGAGTTTACTCTGTATAAGCTTTATACAGAGTAAACTCATAAATTGTCCGCCTTCTATAATAAGCTTTATGCAGAGTAAAATGGATTTATTTGGGGTTTGGATCCCATTGGGAGCTGGGTGTCTGGGTGCTAGAGACAGGAGCACTTCTTAAGCTGTTTTCAGTTAAGTCTGCAGCTTTTGGGGGATGTGGTTCAGACCTGGGTCTGTGTTTGCAGAAGGCTAGCGTGTCTGGCTCAACAAGACAGGGTACTGAAGTCCCAAGCTGGCAGGGAAAACGGACTCAGAGGTAGTCTCTGCACATCATGTAGCAGTCCCAAGGGGGTTTATGTGACCCAACCCGTCACACTCTCTTCTAGTCTAGTACTAGTCTAGTACTAGTGGGAGGAGACAGGATGTTGGGGTAACGTGTTTTGAATCTCACCAGATTTGGAATTTTTCCCATTTCTAAATATATGTGTGATGAGTCATTATTTTTCTGCTATATTAAAGCACCTCTTTCATATCCTCTGAACAGGACATCTTTATGCTTTCGAACCATCGAGGAGCCATGTCTTGAGTTGGAAAACCTGTAAGTTGGGATGGTGGCTCTGTCCATCGTGCTGAGAGAGGGAGTGAGAAAGGGGCTGAAGAGTAATTGGCAGGTATATCACTAACTGAGTAAGGTATGTGAACCATATTTGTCTTGAATACATGGGAACTATGAGAATAACCTTTGCTCTTTCTTCTATTATCTGTAGCAGTACTTTCGATATGAGAGGAATTGGAGGAAAAGCATAAAGAGGTAGCCGTCTCCTAGCTAATGATGCTCCAGTCCAGCTCTGGAGCAGTACTGGGAGCATTTCTTGGTTTTGGCCATGGCAAATAAGTCTATTTTTGGGACTCCTCAATGCCGAAATATGTTGTGGAGAACAACAGAGTCCATTTCCCATTCGTGTTCCTTTGATAATGTCCTGCTGAGGGTGTCCACTGTATCAAAAGCTGTACTAAAGTCAAGATATATCACATCTAATGTTTCTCCTCATCCACAAGGCCTGATACCCTGTCAAAGAAGGATGTTAGATTCGTTTGACATTATTTATTCCTGACAAATCCATGTTGACTGTTATTTATCACCTTATTATCTTCTAGGTGATTACAAATTGATTGCTTGATTATTTGCTCCATTATCTTTCTGAGTACCAAAGTTAAACTGACTGGTCTATAATTTCCTAGGTTGTCCTCTTTAAAGATATTTGCCCCTTTTCAGTCCTCTGGGATCTCTCCCATCCTCCATGAGTTCTCATAGATAATTGCTAATGACTCAGAGTTCTCTTCAGCCAGTTCCTTAAGTATTTTAGGATGTATTTTGTCAGGCTCTGCCAACTTGAAGACCTCTAACTTGTCTAGGGCTATGTCTACACAAGAGATCTTACAGCGGCACAGCTGTACCAATGTAGCTGTGCCACTGTAAGATCTCTCGTGTAGCCGCTCTATGCCAACGTGAGAGATCACTCCCACCGACATAATTAAATCACCCCCAACGAGCGGCAGTAGCTAGGATGGCGAGAGAAGCTCTCCTGCCAACGTAGCACTGTGCACACTACCATTTATGTTGGCAACACTTATGTCGCTCAGCGGTGTGTTTTTCACACCCCTGAGCGACATAAGTGGTAGTGTAGACATGGCCTAAGTAATACTTTACTTGTTCTTTCCCTATTTTAGCCTCAGATCCTAACTCATTTACGCTAATGTTCACTATGCTACTCATCTGATCACTGCTAAGCTTTTTGGTGATAACTGAAACAAAAAAGGCATTCAGCACTTCAACCATTGCTGTGTTTTCTATGATTGTTTTCCCCTCCTCATTGAAGATGTGGCTACCCTGTCCTTGGTTTTCCTCTTGTTTCTAATGTATTTGTAAAATGTTTTCTTGTTACCCTTTATATCCCTAGCTAGTTTAGTTTAATTTTGTGCCTTGGCCTTTCTAATTTTGTCCCTACATTCTTGTGTTGTTTATATATATATATACACACATCCTTACATCCTTCATAATTTGATCTAGATTCCCTTTTTTGTATGAGTCTTTTTTATGTTTCATGTCATTGAAGATCTGGTTAAGCCAGGGAGGTCTCTTATCATGCTTTATATAGGAGCTTTGAATGGAAAACACAGAGATTTCTAACTATGCTAGTTCTATGGTGGCATAACAATAAAGTGTGATTAATAAGGCAGCTTAACTTCTGCATCTTTCAGTGGTCCTTACAATTATACGGGAATTGCTTTTCCCTGCTTATGAGATCAGGATTGGAGATTTTAATCAATCTTTTAAAATTCAGTATTCTCACTAGCTACTTTGTCACAACCTGTTTCCATTTCACACCCACTGTCTGTTACTTTTGAATTGTGAATGAGGATTTATATGCATCATAAAAAACTGTCCAATAATTAGTTTTGCAAGATACACACATTTAAAACACTGTATCCTTTGCCATTTGCATCAACTGAACCTCCTAACTCTTCCTTATCATTCCATGCCAAATTAACAGTTGAGATTAGAAAATCTGCACTTAATTATCAAGAAGTATGAGTGCTAATTATTAAAAATATTTGTAAAGAGTGCCCAGTAACAGAGGTATAAAAGTAGGAAAATCATTAAAGCTATTGTTTAAACATGACATTTAAATTTTGTTCTCTGTCAAAAAGTTAATTGACAAACCACGTTTGTTGTTTGCAGTGTTGTTGTAGCCATGTTGGTCCCAGGATATTAGAGAGACAAGGTGGGTGAGGTAATGTATCTTTCAATGGACTAACTTTTGTTAGTGAAAAAGACAAGCTTTCAAGCTACACAGAGCTCTTCTTCAGATCTGGGAAAGGTATTGAGTGTCACAGCAAAATGCAAGGGGGAACAGACTGTTCAGCGTATATAGTTAACACATATTATAAGAGACCAGGTGAAGTGGCCAGTTAACAACTCTGCAGTCATAGAGCAAAAAAGTTAGTGGGTTACAGATTGTTGTAATGAGCCATAAATCAAGTGTCTTAATTAAGATAATGATTTTTAGCATCTAGCAAAAGTTTTGAAATTAAGCCCCTAGGTTCATTATGGCTTTTTACAATACTGGCTGGAAGTTGAATCTAGACCAGGGGTCGGCAATGTTCGGAACGCGGCTCGCCAGGGTAAGCACCCTAGCGGGCTGGGCCAGTTTATTTACCTGCTGACGCGGCGGGTTCGGCCGATCGCGGCCCCCACTCACCGCGGTTCGCTGTCCCGGGCCAATGGGGGCGGCGGGAAGCGGCGCGGGCCGAGGGATGTGCTGGCCGCGGCTTCCCACCGCCCCCATTGGCCCGGGACGGCAAACCGCGGTGAGTTGGGGCGGCGATCGGCCGAACCTGCCGCATCAGCAGGTAAATAAACTGGCCCGGACTGCTAGGGTGCTTACCCTGGTGAGCCGCGTGCCAAACGTTGCCAACCCCTGATCTAGACAAATTCAGAGTGGAAATAAAGCATACATTTTTAGCAGCGAGAGTAATTAACCATTGGAACAACTTCCCAAGGGCTGTGGTGGACTCTCAATCATTGACAATTTTTAAATCAAGTTTGGCTGTTTTTCTAAAAGATCTGCTGTAGGAATTATTTTGGGGAGGTTCTATGGGCTAGGCTATAGAGGAGGTCAGACTACATGATCGCAATGATCTCTTATGCTCTATAAATCACTGATATTAATTAATAAGGTTACTTGTATCTCCTGACTTGGCTTTAGATTTTTTTTGGTGGCCCTTTCAGAGTCAGTTTGCCACATACACAACATCATCTCCTAGCTGTGCTCCTGATTCTCAGGCATATTCACTATGAGTACTTCTTATTCAATGTTCTGTAATTACTAATGTTTGCTTGACATCACTTTTACAATTCTGTTCCATGGGAAAGTCTCTTCATAGAATTTTCACCTTCCCTTCACAAGGGGCTTTGAAATATTCAGTGTATTTGCAAGAGTTTCTTTTGAATAAGAGGTTGTAACATGGATTCTTCTTCTCCCTCTTAAAGGAATTCAATTTCAACTTCAGCTTCCGCGTTGTAACATGTCTCTGTATTGCTGACTTTAAACTGATGACTTGGAGCTTTCCACTTCTTGGATATATTCCTGTGCAGGACTCTACTGGCCTGCAATTGCCCACTCATTTGACAACTTTTCAATGGGATGCCTCCCTGCTGAAAGAGTATGCCCTGGGGATCATCTCCCCCTTTAGTGTTCTTCCTCTCTCTTATCGATTAATGTTGCCTACCTTAAACAGATATCAGTGGAGGGGGACAGATTTATCCATCATCAAATGCCTTGTTATAATAGGCACACTGTGGCCCTGCCCTCTGATGCCCAGAAACCTCTGAGTCTCTTCAGTAAGTGGCACCTCCGTGTTATTTATTTATATTCCCACTACCACCCCAATACAATCTTGTGCATCAAAGTATTTATAGTTGTTCCTTGCCCTTTCCCACAGGACCAGAGAGGAACCAAGATCTCCACCCTTTGGAATCTCAGGACATATTGGGCTTGGCTGATCCGGTCCTCTTCCCTTCCCTTCCTTCCTGTGACTTCTTTTATACCCCTCAGCTGATGGCTAATTGGTTCATCAGCTGCCAGACTGATCAGCTAATTATTCCCCCAATCAGCCATCTCCTGGGGAACTAATTGGTGCTTAAGTGATCAGAGGACTGGCTCACTCCTTAGCCTCCAGCATACTGCCACGCTTGTACACCAGTCTCTATCAGTGGGTTTATCTTTCTTCTGTGCAGGTACAAAGCTGTCATTTATCGGAGGCATCAAAGGCTTCCACTAACAAGGTGGGAAAATGCAATTATATTTGCTTAATTTGACTGTTTTATCATTTAAAAATACTTTTTTTAGCTGCCTCTGTGGGATGAGGGTTTCTCCTTATAGTGAAGCTGCTACCCTTTATTTTTGCCTAGAGTATTCTGTCTTCCCTCACTGTGGAGCAGGTTTTCAATCAAATCAGAGGATAAAAAGGCCTACTGCAAGCTTTACAAGTGCGTCACTTGTAAAATCAACTAATCTGATTATCTCCTGGTGACACCTGCATGTCCTGTCTGCAGATCTTACCCCCACAGGCCCCTGTCATGATAGGAGCTTAGGATACAACAGCTGCCCCTGCCCCCAGTGGCTCTGCAGAGGAATAGACAGGCAGTCTGTAGGAGCCTCTGCTCCAGATTAAGTAAACTATTGTTATGCATGAAAAGCTGCAGACATTCAACAAGAGACATAGCTCAAGACATGCCCCAGTGAAAAGTCCCAGTGCCTCATTGCCCCTCAGCTATCAGGCACATGGGCTCTTCTTGAGGAAACACATGCCATATTCAGCAACATAATAGCAATTCTCCACTAAATATGAAACTGATGTTTATGGCCACCTGTCAGAGTCAGGAATTCTGTCCAGTAACAGACTCTAGAGTAATCTGCTCTCTCAAAAGGCCATTCCAGATCTAAGTTCCATGGTCATCACACCAAGCCAAATAAGATAATCCCATAATCATTGGTATGAAGCATGACACTAAGGCCTGGTCTATACTGCGTGTGTGTGTGTGTGTGTAAGTCGGTCTAAGTTATGCAACTTCAGCTACGAAAATAGCGTAGCTGGAGTAGACGTACTTAGAGCTACTTACCGCGGAGTCTTTACTGCGGTAGGTCGACTGCTGATGCTCCCCCGTCGACTCCGCCTACGCTTCTCGCTCCAGTGGAGTACCGGAGTCGTCAGGAGAGCGCTCGGCGGTCGATTTATCGCATCTTCACTAGACACGATAAATCGACCCCTGCTGGATCGACCACTCCGGAGGTAAGTGTAGACATGCTCTAACTCCTCTGGTTTTTCTTTCTCCCCCCATCCTTCCCTTTTTTTAGGCATCTGTTCTGAATAAAAGTTGGAAAACATACCAGGCTAAGAAGTCAAAATCCAAATGAGAAGCAGTTACATAGACAACAATTCTATTCCTTCTCTTTTACTTCAAACTCCTCTTCATCAAAGGAGAAAGGGAAAGTATACTGCAAAGGAAGTGGAGGAATCATAAGAGAACAGATTTTTCTACCACAGTTTTAAGAAACTATGCTCAACTGTTGACAGAGGACAAGGCAGACAATAAGAGTTTTATAAATACAAAAAGAAAAGAGCTTGTAATCAGCAGACATACAGTAGAACCTCAAAGATATGAACACCAGAGTTACGGACTGACCGGTCAGCCGGACACCAGGTGAAACTGGAAGTAACCAATCAGCCAGCAGCAGAGAAACAAACAAACAAAAAAGCAAATACTGTCCTGTGCCTGTATTGCATTTCAAAGGTACGCACATCTGGGCTGCCTGTCGCTACCCCCTATCCCCACGTGCGGGGCAGCTAAAAGACGCCGGGACTGCCAGCCCAAGGCAGCAACAGAGCAGGAGCAGCGCTATGGGCTGTGCCACTTTCACCCTCCCCCCTCTGCCAGGAGGTGGACACTGTTTTATCTCTCGCACACCCACCCACCCTTGCTGGGAGAAGAATAAGGTTGCAAACTCATGGCAGCACTGAGTAGAGAGCTCAGCTGCTACTGAAACCTGGCCTGGAGTGTCAGCTGCTGGATCTGGAGCCTGAACTGTGCTTTATTCAGAGTTATGAACATTTCAGAGTTACGGACCACCTCCATTCACAAGGTGTCCGTCACTCTGAGGTTCCACTGTACATTAATTAAAATGGAACAGGTCAGAGTGGGAGGCTGCTATGCGATGTCTAGGCACGCTAACAGGCTGTATATAAAATGTTTCTATACAAAAGCCAAGAAGACAAAAATATCATTTACAAAACAGTGCTCTCATCAACCCGAATAGAAATAACAGAGAGGATAAAAAGCACTGATCTACTGAAGCCAGGAGCAGGGCAGCCAGTAATGGGGCTTCTGAAGGAAACACTTGACTGTTGTGTGAGACAGCAGTATGATCACAGCATGATGGAACCAGCAGCTTCAACCTGCATCAACTGTATTTACAACCATAGAGTTCCACTTACTGCTCCTGAAACGCATACACTTTAAAGCAGACCGTATAAGCCATTGGTAGAATCAAGGCTGAGAGGGGAGTATAAATGATGAGATAATTTGAGCATTCAAAGAGAAGTGGATATATTAACCTCAAGGCACAGTAACAAGATCAAAAAATGAAGCCAGTCAATATGACCTGAAAGCAGCTACAAATGCATTCCTACCAGTTCCGCTCATAGCCACGACCCTATTCAAAATCTGAAGATTGCTGACATTACTCCTGATGGTGCACCCAAACGGGCTGAAGTTTTCATGGCTTGTCTTGCAGTGAGAGTGACATTTGGAAGTTACACTTTCACGATACACTTACACGATAAAGCGATCGCACTACAGTACTTGTATGAGGGGAATTAAAAAATACTATTTCTTTCTTCATCATTTTTACAGAGCAAATATTTGTAATCAGAAATAATAATATAAAGTGAGCACTATACACTTTGTATTCTGTGTTGTAATAGAAATCAATATATTTGAAAATGTAGAAAAACATCCAAAATATTTAATAAATTTCAATTGATATTCTATTGTTTTAGCTAATCGCGTGAGTTAGCTGCAATTAATCAACAGCCCTAGTAAATTTATCTTTCTGCAGAACAAGAGTATCTAATTCATTCACTTTTCTTCCACCCATACCTAGCTCTAGCCCAAACCTCATGAATTCCAGTTTTAGAATATAAACAGTCTTCCCTAAAATTATGCACCCACAGCCTCAGTTTATATAATACTATTACAATTTGTATTAAAAGTCTATTAAAATATTAAGTTGATCTGCTTTACTTTGCATGATCCAGATGTCACTACCAAGTTAATGGCTTCCATTCAGACATTAATTGTTTCAAATGACCAACAGTGAACCACAGTAAGACTGCCTTTGTCTCATCATAAAATATTCTCATTGCAAACTTGAAACAAAAACTAATTAAACAACACATATGCTGAGCTTTTATTGCTGTACTTATAGAATTACAATTTTTTTTGTGTGGACTTTCTCCAGGGAAACCTTTCCATGACCTCTATGGATTTTAAACCTTAGATCCTTTGAATGGCTAAAAATAAATCAATATATGATTGGGATGTTCATTCAATCAAGGATATTGACAATCCATAATTGGGAAAAGGAAACAGAAACATTGAGGCAGAGTCACATTAAAATTCCTTAGTCCTAGAAAATAGAGAAAACTCCTACTATGATTCAAATGATAAAAGTTTTTGACCTAGCTTCTTCCAGGGAGATTAATTCCATAGAAAGTCCTACAAAGCCTTTACATCTCCTCAGCAGGAATGTTATCTAATATGAACTTGATTTTCTCAATAGGAATTGTCTACTACACAGTATATTTACATATACCATTAATTTTATTATAAAAACTGTTAGTAGCATTTTAAAGCAATTATTTGAACTAAATATCCAAACACTATGGACTGGATATTTCTTAGTTATGGCCATTCATAAAAAGAAATTCAACTACAGTCCAGACTTCCAAGGGAATAGTAGATCAACTAATATTAAGAACAATTTTCAGTAAGGAATATGTTTTTGTTAGATTTCTAAATCTCAGCAGTGTAAAGAGTTGAGGAAATAACTTATTAGACCCCAGTTTTTGTCAGAAACCTGTCAGTCAGTGAGATTTTTTCCAGGACTCTGTCTTCTTGATTTCAATTTCATAGTATACAAATCTGAAACTATGAGTATGAGCGTCAGCTTTCTGTTTTCTGAAGAACAAGGAATCTATGAGATCATATAGACATTTAGATAGGCCATCTTCTCTGCTATCATATCCAAAGTAGCCATATCAAGAACTACAGCTATCCAATAGACAGTTTACAAGGCCATGGGATATACATTTTTCTGCCCTGTTCAAATAATTACAGATTTCAAGACTCAAGAGAACTCATAGACTTTAAGGTGAGAAGGGACCATTATGATCATCTAGTCTGACCTCCTGCACAACGCAGGCCACAGAATCTCACCCACCCACTCCTGTAACAAACCCCTTACCTATGTCTGAGTTATTGAAGTCCTCAAATCGTGGTTTAAAGTCCTCAAGGGGCAGAGAATCCTCCAGCAAGTGACCCGTGCCCCACGCTGCAGAGGAAGGCGAAAAACCTCCAGGGCCTCTGCCAATCTGCCCTGGAGGAAAATTCCTTCCCGACCCCAAATATGGCGATCAGTTAAACCCTGAGCATGTGGGCAAGACTCACCAGCCAGCACCCAGGAAAGAATTCTCTGTAGTAACTCAGATCCCACCCCATCTAACATCCCATCACAGACCATTGGGCATATTTACCTGCTCATAATCAAAGATCAATTAATTGCCAAAATTAGGCTATCCCATCATACCATCCCCTCCATAAACTTATCAAGCTTAGTCTTGAAGCCAGATATGTCTTTTGCCCCCACTACTCCCCTTGGAAGGCTGTTCCAGAACTTCACTCCTCTAATGGTTAGAAACCTTCGTCTAATTTCAAGTCTAACTTCCTAATGTCCAGTTTATATCCATTTGTTTTTGTGTCTACATTGGTACTAAGCTTAAATAATTCCTCTCCCTCCCTGATATTTATCCCTCTGATATATTTATAAAGAGGAATCATATCTCCCCTCAGCCTTCTTTTGGTTAGGCTAAACAAGCCAAGCTCTTTGAGTCTCCTTTCATAAAACAGGTTTTCCATTCCTCAGATCATCGTAGTAGCCCTTCTCTGTACCTGTTCCAGTTTGAATTCATCCTTCTTAAACATGGGAGACCAGAACTGCACACACTATTCCAGATGAGGTCTCACCAGTGCCTTGTATAATGGTACTAACACCTCCTTATCTTTACTGGAAATACCTCGCCTGATGCATCCCAAGACCGCATTCGCTTTTTTAACGGCCATATCACATTGGCAGCTCATAGTCATCCTGTGATCAACCAATACTCCGAGGTCCTTCTCCTCCTCTGTTACTTCCAACTGATGTGTCCCCAATTTATAACCAAAATTCTTGTTATTAATCCCTAAATGCATGACCTTGCACTTTTCACTATTAAATTTCACCTTATTACTATTACTCCAGTTTACAAGGTCATCCAGATCTTCCTGTATGATATCCCAGTCCTACTCTGTATTAGCAATACCTCCCAGCTTTGTGTAATCCGCAAACTTTATTAGCACATTCCCACTTTTTGTGCCAAGGTCAGTAATAAAAAGATTAAATAAGATTGGTCCCAAAACCGATCCCTGAGGAACTCCACTAGTAACCTCCTTCCAGCCTGACAGTTCACCTTTCAGTATGACCCGTTGTAGTCTCCCCTTTAACCAGTTCCTTATCCACTTTTCAATTTTCATATTGATCCCCATCTTTTCCAATTTAGCTAATAATTCCCCATATGGAACCGTATCGAATGCCTTACTGAAATCAAGGTAAATTAGATCCACTGCATTTCCTTTATCTAAAAAATCTGTTACCTTCTCAAAGAAGGAGATCAGGTTGGTTTGGCACAATCTACCTTTTGTAAAACCATGTTGTATTTTGTCCCAATTACCATTGACCTCAATGTCCTTCACTACTTTCTCCTTCAAATTTTTTCCCAAGACCTTGCATACTACAAGAACTGAAAAAGTGCATATCAATCCGGCACCAGAAAAAGAGTTTATGGAAAACCTATCACATTCTTCAAAGCAGAGAAGAAGTTTTAGATCTGATACCTTTAATAAATAAACTATAAAATACTTTTCCTATAACTTCCAAAGAAATCAAGTTCACTTGCTAGCTTGGTGGACGCTAACCATTTGAAGAGTGACCAATAAGCTCCTTAGCTTGTTTGAGCCAGAAGTCATTCTGAAACATTCAAAAGGCAGATTTTCTTGGTAATCAACAATACTCAGGTAGTAAAAAGAAATGACCACTCAGTCATGTCTGATTATTAGACAAAACATTTTTGATCTCAGCAATTCATTACAGCCCTCCTTAAACCTGGAATTTGACTAACAGGTTAAAATACTTTAATACAAGACATTGTTCTAAGGATTAGAGTAATTTAAAAATACTAGTGGCCTTTGAAAAATACTGAAAAACAAAAACAAAAAAACCTCACCCAATACTTTTGTTTTTTAAAACACTAAATGTGATAGAAGACTAACGTAATACAGTCTATTAATCTTTTGTCTGTTGGGGAGGGAAAATCCTATGAGCAGTGGTCCCAGACAGAGGCTCTGCAAATGAGGAAACAGATACAGCTCCCATGCACTGTGGTGACTCAGTGCTTATGGGGAACAAAATCTTTGATCTCACCGTAGGTTGCCTCATAGTGGCTTTCCTTAGTCCTTCTCCCCCCTGAAAGAACAACTCCACTAATTGGCCCAGCTGCATCTGCCCTTTATTTCCCAATCCATGGTGAAGGAATAATTGAGTGAGAGTTAACTGGAGCAACAACAAAAAAAGAATTTTAAAGTATAATTTTCACTTTCTGTATGTGTGAGAATCATAGCTGGGACACCATTAACCCTCTGGCCACACACGGAGAAGCATTCAGACTGATAAATTTGGGGTAACAAATTAACTTGACCGATGCATACCATTTGTTCATTAATAGTTTATATGACAGACCCCAACCCCTTATGTTTATATGGCAGATATAGTAACTGCAAAATGAGTGGGAGTTGTTAATACATTTTCACTTATTATCCTACCTATCAGAAACTTTTAAAAAGGAACTGTAAGGACCATCGTGCATTTTTGCTCAGAAAAGATCAAAGCATCAGTAAAGTAGCCACAAAGTCCCATCTCTCTCGCTTCACTAAATAACAAATTTGTGGCACAAAGTGATTGCTCCATGGTGGAGAGGGGATGTCAGGGAATTAATTACAATGATCTTGTATTGTTTAAACTGGAATTTAGCAATGTATCACTTGACTAGCACAAAGCAGACATAGATAATCCCAAGAGTTAATCTATGACAAATAACACTGTCTCCTAAAAAACCAGTGGCGCCATGGCAAACACCCAATCTATATCTTCTTTAGTATGTTCAACTTGGTTACCATTTCACGTAGTTTACTTTTGATCTGAGAGTAGGCAAAATCTTTTCTTTCTAGAAAGACAGCTTTGTTTTCAGTTTACTATATTTTTCCTCCAGTTCACAGAAGCAAAAACTTCAAAAACAGAAGCAGAGGTGAAGTGTTTCTGATATCCTCGAAGTGCATTGCTTCAATCAGCACACTAACTCAAGATGCTACTACAGGAAGGCTTTTAAAAATTTAAAATCTGCCACGTTTGTGAAATTTTAAACAAAGCCATTGTTGTTGAGTGCCTACAAATATAAAAAAGTAATGGAACATAAACAGGAAATAATACCTACGGGGTAAAAGAGGAAAAACACACAGTTGACTGAATGAGTAAATATAATTTAACATGTTCTTGATTCACTGGCAAATTATGGATCTTTTGTTTTTATGAGCATAATCAGAGTTATAAATAAAGGTAAACAAATGTTAAATATGTAACACCAAAAGTTTCATTGTATAAAAAATTAATACGTTAATAAATGTTCAATGTACTGCATGCCAAAAATATTCCAAAAGATTACTAGCACTTTTGAAGGGAAATGTCCTTGTTGTAGGTGGTGTTTGTTGTTTTGTTTTGAGTTTTTGTTCTTTAGTAACTGCAGACTACAGAGACTGTTAGTTAGTACTGTGGAATACATATGAGATAAAAATGGTTTCTTTGCTGAAAAATATTCAAGAGTAATATATAAGGAGAATGAATGCAATATGTAATTTTGGTACAGAAAACATGTATATTATTCTAATGTGAATTATGGATGTAATATCAATAAGAAACTAGCATATGGAGTAATCTTTGAATTTCCTCTTGTGCCAGAGGGCAAAGAGGGAAGAATGCATCTCATTTTCACTATTTAATAATAAACAGGCAATGTACAGCTCAAATGAGTCTCATTAAGATGACTAAGTTAAATGCAGTACTTCTTTTATTGACCTTTTATTGGAGTCTGTGCACTTTACTGGTTAAATCAAATCACCAGATTCCAAGTGAATTCTGGGTTGTTGTTATTATATATTATTTTATAACGTTTACAGCGTGTTAGGCACTTCTTAGGTCAGGTAGACAACTGATTCACTCTGTAACCTTGTCTGACCTTAGTTCTAGTGTAAGGTTTGGGTTGCCAGGTGTCCAATTTTCAACTGGAACGCCTGCTCAAAAAGGGACCCTGGCGGCCGCTAAAAGTCCAGTTGGCTGCCACAGCCAGTTCTGTGTGGGTCCTGGAAGCAGCTGGCATATCCCTCCGGCTCCTACAAGCAGGTGCAGCCGGGGGGCTCTGCACACTGCACCTGCCCGTGCCATAGGCACTGCCCTGAGCGCCAGCTCCACAGCTCCCATTGGCCGGGAACTGGGGCCAATGGGAGCTGCGGAGACGGTGCCTGCAGATGGGGAGCAGTGCACAGAGCCCCCTGGCCTTGGCCGCTCCTGCGCCTAGGAGCCAGAGGGACATGTCGGACACTTCCGGGAGCCTGAGGTAAGCACTGCCTGGAGCCTGAGCCCTGAATCCCCTCCTGCACCCCGAATCCCCTCCTGCACCCAACCCCCTGCCCCAGCACTGAGCCCTCTTCCAAACCCACACTCCCTCCTCAAGCCCATACCCATGGCCCAACCCCCTGCCACAGCTTAGAACCCCCTCCCACACCCAAACTCCCTCCCGGAGCCCATACCCCTACCACAACCCAATCCCCTGCCCCAGCCCTGAGCCCCCTCCCACACTGCAAACCTTCGACCCCAGCCCAGAGCCCCCTCCTGCACCCCAAACCCCTCATCCCCGACTCCACCCCAGAGCCCACACCCCCAGCCGGAGCCCTCACCCCCTCCAACACCTCACCCCCTGCCCCAGCCTGGAGCCCCCTCCCACACTCCAAACCCTTCGGCCACAGCCTGGAGCCTCCTCCTGCACGCCAAACCCTTCATCCCTGGCCCCACCCCAGAGCCTGCACCCCCAGCCAGAGCCCTCACCCCCTCCCACACTCCAACGCCCTGCCCCAGCCCGGAGCCCCCTCCCACATCCAAACCCTTCGGTCCCAGCCTGGAACCCCCTCTTGTACCCCAAACTCCTCATCTCCAGCCCCAGCCCAGCGTCTGTACTTCCCTCATACACCTCAATCCCTCGCCCGAGCCCGGAGTCCCCTCCCACATTCCGAACTGCTCAGCCCCACACCCTAGCCCAGAGCCCCCTCCTGCACCCCAAACCCCTCATCCCGGCCCCACCCCAGAGTGCACACCCCCAGCCGGAGCCCTCACCCCCTCCCACACCTCAACCCCCTGCCCCAGCCCAGAGCCCCCTCCCACACTCCGAACCTCTAGGCCCCACTCCCCAGTGCGTAGCTCCCCCTGCACCCAAAACCCTCCATCCCCAGCGCCATCCCAGAGCCCATGAAAATGAGTGAATAAGCGAGGATGGCAGAGCGAGCAAAGGTGGGAGTGGGGATGGAGTGAGCAGGGGGCAGGGCCTCAGAGAAGGGGCAGGGCAGTGGCGGGGCAAGAGTGTTCAGTTTTCTGCAATCAGAAAGTTGGCAACCCTATGTAAAATAGATTACTGATTCACTGGGTGACCATCTAATGCTTCAGTCAGCACACCTGGAATCGTAATAAAAACCAGGTTCTACATATAAACTGTGCTTTCCTAGGTAAATACATTTGAAATATATTGTGGACATCTAGTTCACAATTCTGCTTCATCTAAAGCACATATAGCTTGAGTCCCAAACAAAACCTTAGATTTTCCCCCTGATTTAATACTCTAATATTTAGCTGTAAAGGAAAGTGATCTAGAAACATGTAGTGTTATTAACACCTTTTAACATTATTTAAATGTTCTCCTGATAAGGAACAAGACATTTCAGGATGAAATTCTGACCTCACTGTAATGGTTTAAATGGAAAGTAGTGAGGGACATCATGAAGCAAACTGTTTTCAGAGCAGGGACTGTCTACTACTGTGTATTGCAAAGTGTCTAGCACAATGGGTCCTATTTTTGTTTGCCATTATGCACTAAAGCAGTATACATGATTAATAATAATAATAGTCAGACATTTGATCAGTGCAGGGGCAAGGTTACTAGCGTTGACATAGTACAGATCCTGCCATGTAGGTTCTATCTACCCACACGCATTCAAATGTGATTCTGTACATCAGCATTTCCTTTAAAAGGTTGACACTTTATGTAAATGTTTCAAGTCTAGCATCCTAGACAGCTGACAGTTATTGAAAATTGCATTATTTAGATGTCAAGAAACCACAATACAAACAGCAATGTTATAGCTGTTCCTCTAAAAATAAGTTTTAAAATTTATTTTGAATGCACCTCTTTTTTTAAAATAAATCTCATAAATTCTCAAACCAACATACAGAAAATCACTTAAAAATGTATATGACCCTCAGTCTTTTCAATTGGTGGAACTCAATATATGATGTACTGTATAAAACAGATGGACTCAAGGAAGTTCTTTGAACAATTAACCAACTGGGGCTGAATATTATACTTCTCAATCACTTAAAATACTATGATGGACAGTTCTGTCAAGCTCATTAATACTAAAGCAACTGCTGATAATTGCTCCAGGTTTCAACCTCTAATTAAAGCTAAGTGGATGGATTTGCATATAGTAAACAATAGAAGTTTCTTGCAACCATAGTCCCAGAGGCCTTATCAGCTTCACAAATACAATATCATTAAAACTTGAATGCTAATTACAGTTTATTGCTCAATGCAAATAGACATAATACACGGGATATTGAGGTCTTTCTTGTTCAGACTTAGTTCTGTAGTTTATCTATAAGTACCCCAGACAGTTTCCAAAAATGTAGAAGAAACAATGAAACACTCTACAGACCCTACTTTGCTGTCAGGTTTAATAAAATGCTGTCAAATTTTATTGACAGCATTCAGGTAAGTTGAACTAAGTAAGTCCATTAGCCTTTACCATTTGTTTAATATTAGCTGGGCAACATATCGTAACCCCCCCACCCCAATTAAAAATAATTAAGTCTAAGTTACTCATGTTTCAGATCAAATGAATGCCAGTAGTAAAACACTAGAGTGACCTTTTCAAAACTATGCCCCTAATGAACACGAGGTATATATTGTCAAATGCAATGACCAAACATCAGGAGATTTTTTTTAATTGCAAAAGAAAAGTGCAAAATATTAGGATCATGTCTTGACAAAATATATTATTTTTTTTAAATATATATTTGGAATTCATCCTTCACCCGTCCATACCAGTGCACAAGAGGATGATGCGGGGAGAGGCAGTAGGAAGCATTTCCCATCCCATGAAAACAGCAGGGAAGAATCTTTCATAGAGCTCTAAAATGTGCCATGAAATAGGCGTAGCCAATGTGCTGCCCCACATATCAAATCCCTAAACTAGCACGGTCTGGGAGTTTAGGGGACTCTACATCCAGATGCCAGGTAGTACTTATGCTGCTACAGACAGCATGAAATAGACAGGCAAACTTCTCTTGATAAAAGGGGCTACAAACAACACCCAACAGTGTATGCAGTAGCTCGCACTCAGACATGCTGCCCTGTTATTCCATTCCACCCTTGCGTATTTCCTTCAGGTAAAGGGCAGGATTTTTTCCAATCCATTTTATTCCAAAGCTCCAAATGGACTAAACCTCCAGTTCTCCAGAGGAAACTGAAGCAGTGGTTGCTCAAGAACAGCTCATCCTTAGCTGAATACAAGCACAATGCTGCCAATGACACTGTCTAATTACTGACTGTGAATGTATCATGGAGAAGCTTCACTTTTCATCCTGCTACTTTGAAAACTGCATTTATGAATGTTCATGGTCAGTCGCTAGGTATTTTTACATTTTAATTCCTCATTCTTCCAGCCCACACCAACTGAGTAATGTGTTGTACACTGAGTAATCAATATTCATCAACACTTATTGCACAAAAGCCATAACTTGTATGAAGAGAGTAAACTCATGTCAATTCCAATATAAATAAACAATACAAATGTAGGGCATAATCCTCAAACTAAGGCTATTGGGTTCCTTTATATTTCATTCTACCTCCAGATGTAAACAGTCTCCCTCTGTCCACTCCCACATAGCTGACTGTTTTTAAACAAAAATGTTCTAGAAGTCCTATCGGCAGCTCAAATTCAACATAATAAAAATTAGGTCCCTTCCTCCTACCCCACCAACCATCTCCTTTTTCCTCCTTTCTTCACTGCTGAAGACACCACCACCATCCTCCCTTCATTCAGGTCTACAACCTTGGGGCCATCTTTGACTTTTCCATGGACACTTAATAGTAATCAAATGTAACCAAAATGTATAAAAAGTTCAGTGCTTTCATCCTATCTAAAACAGAGTGGCCCAAATTATCTCCTGCATCTGTTGATCAGCTAATCATCCGATGAGTATAATCTTTCTCGCTTTTTTCCCACTCTTTGTTCTGCCAATAATCCCAATTTTACAACCTCTTTAGATTTATTTTCATATTCCCACATTTGTGTCTTTTTCCATACTACCCACTTCACTGGACAACCTCCAAATCCAGTGTGTGCCAGGCCTTAACTCTCCAATCAAATGCTACCGCAAAGACCTTTTTTTTTTCCAGTTAAGCCCACAAATATTTACCTGTGTGAATCAAACACATTTGATTGACACAGGGAAGACGCACAGAAAGCGAGAGGGGGAAAAATGTAGTTAACAGCACCTCTGTTTTCCCAGTGCATGTTGTTTTTTCTGTGCCTGTCTTTTAGACCACAGTCCTACAAACACGTACACATGTGCTTAACTTTATGCATGTGAATAATACTATTGAGCTCATATAGATTAAATATGTGAGTACTTATTTGCAGGACTGGGGTCTTAGATTGCAGTCTCTCTGGAGCAAAAATAGTTTTGGTTGTGTCTAGTATAATGCCAAAAACATCATTGATGCTTAGTAAATAATTATGTGGTTTCTTCTATTCCATGTTAGCAGCAAGTTTTGTTATTAACTATCACAATACACTAGTGTTTAGGATTTTTGAGTATTAATTTCTTAGGCAAAGCCATGAATCACTTTGGAAATTTTGACTTGATTAGGAGCTAGGAACCATCAGTAGCAAGGAACCCCACATTGAAATGGAAAAGGACTTAATATCAGAGGTGTGCAAAACTTCTGCAATGCAATCTAAAGTATGAGAAACGCATATGATTGCATGTTACATTGTAAAAGCAAATTCACAGGAGGCTTGTGTATATCTCACTGGGGACTCTCAGAATTCTGATACTTCTCTGCTGGAGAATCCTCTCTCTCTCCATCTTTTTTATTTTAATAGTTTTATTCTCCTGAATTAACTTGCTGGTGATCAGCATAGTAGAAGTTACATTTACTGACCCTTCCTCTCCCTCGCTTGTGATCTGAATGTTATTTATTGCCTATGATCAGAGTGAGGAGCATTGCACAGAACACATGAGGACACTTTTTCTGATCTAAGCAATTTATATTCCACATTAGATAATTCAGTTCAGACATACAGAATGAAATCCTGGTCCCCATGAAGTCACTAGGTCCAGGATTTCACCCACACACAATGCACTGCGGGAAAAACAGATGACAACTTTACCTTGGAAGTGGTTCAAACATTTTTAAGATTTTTATTCCTCTAAAACAATGATTTTCTGAAGTGCATCCTGCAATTGCTCAATGCCATTGTGCCAGAGTAACTTCGAACACCTTTTTTCCCCAACTGATAGATATGGATACAGGCCCACTTCTCCCACGCCAAAGGAAAGTCTGTTGAGTTAGATGAGTTTGTTTTATTTATTCTTCAGTATAAAACCTATTTCAGATAAAAGTACTCCCAAAGTGTTGAATATCTACATCAATACCTATAAATATATATAAAAGCACTAGGAAAGTCTAGATTAAAAACAAGACGGTGGGTAGAGAGCGCCTTCTAATGTGGCCAGCCCTCTCAGCCCTTAGCAGATTTTTCCATTAAAAAAAAATGTGTCATCTAGATTAATAATTGTTTTAATAATCATGGATACAGTCGATTGGCCCCAAAATCAAAATAACACATCAGAAGCCAAATCCATAAAAAGTCTGATTATTCTATTGCCTATAAAATATATATGGCTTACAGAGTGAAATTTGTTTCATGCACTCAACGAAGCAAAAAAAGTGGGCTATCAGGGAAGAGACCATTAAAGACAAATGTCTGAACATCCACTTAAGGTAATTAATGATTTTTGTCAGCACACCACCATTCTCCTTTATGATGAAAAGCCCTTAAGATTGTCTGTTAATAGTGCCACTATTGTTTACTAATTATTTGAACTAAGAGGAACACTTAATCTTGATCAACTGCCATTTCACTCTAATGAAATTCAACCCTTTCCCGTAACACAGGACACTGAGATAAGCCACACAAAGAAGCCTGAGCACTGTGGAGTGAAGACTTCATTAATGACCTTAGTTCCATTTCTGTTCCCTGATCCATACCATCATCACATACCGAGATGAAAAGACCTATGCATAAATGAGGAGGTGCACCCCATTAATCGTCTACACGATTAAACATCATACCACGTATATGCATTTAGCAAACAGCACATGGACTCATTACATTATAATAGCATTTTTATATAATTTACACATCTTTTGTGCCCCAGTCCTGCAAACACTTCCACACATAAGTTGTCCCTTTGAAGTCAACGAGGCTACTTACATGCTTACAGTCAAACGCACAAGGGTTTGCAGAATTGTGGCTCTGATTTTGATTTTACAAGATCTTGTCTCCTTGACTATCTCTAGGTTGCATGTCAGTTGTAAGAGTTCTGTCTGCCTGGAGTTAACTGGTACTTTTCTTTGCTGAGGCCTCTGCTGCTCTAAATTCTTAAAAAGACAAGGGAATTGCTATCTTAAACCAACAAAATCGTGCGAGTTTTAGACTAAATTGTCTTATATTTTATTTGGCTGGAAAAACTTTTATACAAATAAAAACAATTCAAGTGGGTACAATATTATTTGTGCACCAGGAAAAATTATTCAGCATTTTTTATACCCCAAGCGCTTTTTAGGACCTGTCATATTTTTGACTAAATTCCCCTGATACTTGGCCAAATTCCATTATTCTCTCCAAAGTACCTCATTAAGATTTGCAAGATATACACATTGGTTTTTTTCTAAAACTTTTTGACTCTCCCTCTACTTACAGGGCTCAGCACAGGGATTCAGCAGAACATCATTTAGCATTGCATATTGCATATTAATTCAAAGACGTTCTACTTTGGGGGAAAATACAAGGGCTGGGTTTTTTTCCAGGGAGGTGATAAAGAAAAATGTTTGATTTATTCAGATTCTGGACATTTTGATAAATGAAACACAATATTATTTCAACAATACACAGAAAGCTGGGTTTTTTGGGGTGAGGGTTTTTTTTTTTTTTAATTTTACACAAGTCTAATAAAAGAGGGTGGGGAGTATATGGTACTATATTGTTTTCCAATTAGAATGAGGAAATGCTCTCATCACTTTTTATCGGCTGAGTTCTTATGGGTACCCAAATTAGAATATTATAAAGATAATTTTTAAAACATGTAAAGTATCAAAATATTTTCTGTTTTGGTTTCATTGCTGCTCTGAGGGCCTGATCCAATATTCACTGACATCAAGGGTGCTGGATCAGGCCGATTAAAGATAATTCCACTTGAGACAAGAGTTGTTCTAGCACTGCCCAACAGTCCTACTTCTAAAGATTCAGTATATTTTTGACACTGTACTGTATAAATATAGCAAAATGACACAGCACTCATACTGTGTACAATGAACTCTGCCAAAGAACACCACGGATTTCTTTTCAGAAATGATGATAATCAACAATACCAAATAAAGTAAATAGATATTCTGGGTGCTCAGTCCCACTGTCCTTAAATCTACAAAATGAATGCTTTGTTAAGCCTCCAGCCTATATGCCACACAAGGATGTATACATAGAAATAATCAAAGGGCGGGGGGGGGGGGGAAGCTGACTGGTCAGTTTCTTGGCTCTAGGAAAGGCATGTCCAGTGACCCTTCTTTATATGGGTCAAGTCTACACAAGGTGCAAGGAAGAGGAGAATCGGGCCCATTCATTCCAGAAGGCCAAACTAATGGACCTTTCTATCTTCAAATTAATGACATTAAAAAGTTCTGTGTTCTAAATGTCTAGTGTGAAATATTATCTAGTAGGTCAGCTCCCATTTTGGGACTACAGTACTGTGAAGTATACACCAGGTAGGCTGCTTTTCTGACCATGTGGCAACTACTTACAGCTAAGATGCCAATTAGTAAATAAAGTTTTTAATTTAGAATTAGCATCTCTAAACTTACTGCCATTTTCCCTTTCATCTCCTTTTATTCAAAGAATCATAAAGAACTGAGCAATTTATAGAGTTCACAGAAAAGAAAAAGGTTTGGAATATGTAAAATTTTATATGGAAATCTGAAAAAAAAAATCTCTATTTTAACAAGACCACTAGAAAAGGAAATGCTCGAGTGAGCTCTAGTTTAAAGAATTGTGTGTCCTAGATTTATAAAGCACTATGGCTTTATATTTGTATGTGTAATTGTGTTCCAGGAGGGAAGGAGATAAAAGAAAAAAGGAAAACTAGCAGTTAATTTACCTGTAACTAAGCCAATCTAAAATTGCTACCTATTCCTGTCAGATAAATCCTAGTACAACAACAAAACACATTCATAAAACAACATTACAATAGAGTGATCTCTAAAAAGAATATATATATTCTAAAGTTGATCCAATATTTATCTAATTTGCAATATTCACTTCCCTTGGACAAAATCTCCACATGTAGGTAACTAAAACTACACAACTTACAATCACATTTAGGCACCTAAGTATATGGCCAAATTTTCATACTTCTCATTTACTTCCTTGGGATCTGATCAGCAACTGTGAAAATCAGTCCACTTAACTAGATATAAAATACTTGGAATACTGAGGAAATTTTGTTCTCAAGAATTAAGAAATGCATATTTAATCACAGCACAACCTTAACACTGGCCCATTGACTATGTTATTTTAATACGATTATTTTTATTACCTCAATTTTGGTTTCTACACATCTTTCTTTTAAGAAATACTGTTAATGGGCCAACATCAAATAATATATTTACCAACTCACAGTAGAATTTATGGCTAAGTATTCATAATTGCTATTTCTTGAGAATATTATTTCTATAATTTAATATGAAAAGTTATGTCGATTATGAAAAGTATGTACTTTAATATGAATATTATCAATTTATAAACAAATATTAATTGGCCACTCTAAAATTTATTATGTCTATGGCCCTACTTGAATCACAGGATGATTGTCAAAAAATTGCAACTGAGTTGAGGACAAGTCATAGAAAATTGCAGAAAAGTAGTAATGAACCTTATTATTTGTGGTAATAAAATCCATTATTACTTCTCTGTGATTTTCTGCTGTCAGCCACCCAGGAGTGAGACCGGGGGCTACCACTGTCGGCCACTTGGCGCTGACAAAACTGCAGTGGAAGTCTCATATTCTGGAATCTTCAATTTCTACAATATCGCAAGTAAAGTAGGGTCTTAATTATGTTTTTATTTTTTCATTTCCATCCTTTAAAGTGCTTGAGTTTTGTAAATAATGTGAAAGCCATTTTGTCAATAAGCAACCTTTCAACTGTTTGCTCAGAAACATTTTTGGTTCTAGAATAGTAGATTTGCTTTTTTACATCATCTTTCTTTTACGTGTATGCTTGTGTCGGTAGATGAAGACAATTTAAAACATTAAATGACTGGATGGAGGGGTCCCAGTTTATTAAATAAAAAGAGTAAGTGGAACTGGCCTCACTAACAGAAGCTGAAAAAAACCTAGCATCCATATTCCAATAGTTAGTTTGCAATTGTTTTGGAATGAATCTGTCAACTCACTCTCTACAAGTAATCCATCCACAGTACGTTTGTAAAATGATGGAAACTATTAATCAGCAAGAACATCTATGTCTAAGTAATACACATTGCTTTGGTTGCTGAAAGGATTCAGTGAAGATAGGTGGTGTTATAGAATATGGTCTTGTGACAGAGTGTATACATCCCGCATTAGCATGGAAGGGGCGGGAGCTGCTTTGGGCTGGAGTGGCCCCGCCCTTCCTCACCTGTAAATCATGCCAGGACTGGAGGAAGAGTTAAGAAGAGGGAAGTCCACTCAGATGGGGGCAGCCCTGGGAAGGAAATAGACTACTGAGCATCTCCTGACCAGGAGAGAGGACTGACGGCTGGCACAGCCCCTGCCCTTGCAGAAGGAGGGTGCAAGAACCCTTGATTTGAAACGGAAAAGAATTGAGGATTGCATTTGGAACCCAGTGAAGTCTGAAGTGAACATTGATACTCCCAGGGCCCTTCTGAAGTAAGAGAGGCCCACATCTTGGAGGGAGCTGCTTACAAAGTTTTTCTTTACCTTTCTTTTATTTAACCCCTTTTGCTGATTATAGGCTGTTAGGTGGCATCAGAGAGGGGACGAGACAGTCAAAAGGCCCCCAGCCAGAAGGTGAGGGCAGGCCCTGCTGGGGTTAGGGTGGAGTGATTGGATTCATATGCATGCACTCCCCAGGTAGCCGAAAGGGGCTGCCCTACCTTGGGCAGATTCATGACAGGTTCCCATTATTATTATTAGTAGTAGTAGTAGTACAAAGCATTATGCACATATATAGTGAAGCACTGGAAGGGGCTACTTAGGGAGGTGGGGGAATCTCCATCCTTAGAGGTTTTTAAGTCCCGGCTTTCAAAGCCCTGGCTGGGATGATTTAGTTGGGGTTGGTCCTGCTTTGAGCAAGAGGTTGGACTAGATGACCTCCTGAAGTCTCTTCCAACCCTAATCTTCTATGATGACAGCCCCTGTCTCAAAGAGCTCACAAGGTGTGTACAAGACAAGAGCCCACCAGTGAACACAACAAATAGATGAGCGGAGCACAAGGCAAGAATTAGATGATTGTACAAGGCAAGAATGAATGTAATGAGCAGTGGTCACAGCACACCAGCTGCCTGGCCATCGTTAAGCATTTTCAAACCCAGTCAGCTTTTCCTTTCTTCTGTTAACTTCAGTGATGGAGAATCACGCCTTGTGTTAAAATAATAGCAATCTCTGAAACATTTGACTGTTTCTGCCCTTGAAAACTGCCTGTTCCATAAAACAATGTCATAATCTACGCTAATTTTATCTGCCATTTATAAAATGCTTATCAGCAAGGCATGTATCTTCTATGCATGGATTTAAAAACAACAGTTACACTCTGTGGAGGTAGTCAGCAAAAATCTACTTATGTTTGGAATGTTGTGATGTAAGGTAATTTCAGTTGGTCAAAAGTGAACAAAATCACTTCACAAAGTGTTTGAAGAGGTGCTATTTTTAATCCTTCTAATTTCAAAAATATTCATTAAATTTATTCCAAGACTTTAGGAAAAATATTAGTTGGTAATGACATTTAAACCTACAAATATGAAAGCATGTGGGTGTGGCAGATGGGGGAATGCTCTGTAATAATTTATGAATACTGTACATGACCTAGTTATGGAGATATTCACTATATGACTATGTTTGGTTGAATATTGGGAAATTTATTGTATAACTATATTGGGCTAAATCAACAGAGCTGTTGGTAAACAAACAGGAAGGCTAAACAATGACAAGATAATTCATCCTCAGCAAACACGTGGGGACCATTACAAGACAATGGAAGTGCAATTGGCCGCAAGCAGGCTGGTTTGACCTCCCACATAGCTCACCAACCTGGGTTTGGGCAGCAGGGACCAAGACAGAGAAGGGGAGAAGACAAAGAACTTCTGGGTGGATAAAAGGTGATCCATCTTTCTCTGGAGGAATTGTGTGTATTGGGGAGCTGTTACGGGGGAACATTGAAGAGCAAAGGATTTTGGGAGCTGGGTCTCAGAATTTCTAATTTTTTCAGCCATTTTGTAGTCACAAATCAAAAGTATGTGTGCATTTTTAAAAGAAATCTACTGTTATTGTTACAGGACTAGCTGCCCCTTGGTCCCCTTTCTGATCTCAGAGCACCTCCCTCATACGTCAGTCCTTATGACTTTACCAGTTCTGATAAAGCATAGGATGGAATCACATACTTCTTCCACTCTTAGACTGGGCCCTGGGCTACAGTACCCTGTGTATTGACCATGCTTACCCAAGTTGGCCTAACTGGGTTCAATATTTATGGTTCTTCAACCAATGGTGAATACAGTGACCAGACAGCCTTCTTATACCCACGTTTATTTAATCTGAACAGTAGGAACAAAGCATAACATAAGAGAAAAAGGATTTTAAAACAACAAAAGGTCTACATGCATGTGTATCTTACCTAATGACTTACCGTCTCCCTGTTCGAATCCTACAAAGACCTAGCTGCTTCGGGCACCCAGCTTACACACGCACACACACACTTTTGATCTGTGACCACAAAATGGCTGAAAACATTAGAAATTCTGAGATCTAGCACCCAAAATCCTTTGCTCTTCAATGTTGGACAAAAGCCAAAATTTCATATGGTAACTTTTAATGACCAATGACTCAACTAATAGTTTTATGATTTTTCTCCAAACTCTGAAGAAACCTATCCCTTTACCTTCATGGAAAATCAGGCAGAGATCAGGCCAAAACATATTTCCAAGTCAAAGTTACACGGTGACTAACGGGGGGTTAGAATAAAAACAGATGCAACCTTAACAGTAACAAGGATACCATCTCCCACAATATAACTGAAATCAGTCTGGATCCTTCAGAATGGAAGATACACTACAAAATGTAAAATATTACTTATATGTTTGTTTTTTCCCCTGTATCATGGTACCCTTCTGACAAGGGAAACTTAAGTGCTCAAATCCTGATTTTCTAAGAGTCACATTGTTAGATGTGACTTGTCACATTGTGGAAGGCTAAAAAGAGGATTTGGAGGCATGACACGCCAGCAAGCTTAACTCTACATTGACAGAGTTTCTTCTGTGTGAATTACTGGAGATATTTACACTTAAAAAAAATCCCCTAAAACAAACAACTGCCCCTTAATCCAGTGTCTTCCTCTTTTTTTTAATTAACTGAAGTGTCCTGTGGCAGTTTCTTTTCCTTGCCTTGTCTACAACGCTGTAACCATTTCCAGTGCACAGCTTATGTTACAAATTGTGGGCCATGTCCATTCTTAGATCCCAGTGTAGAATTTCTCCCACATAAATTGGAATTCTGTGTGCAGAACAAGGGCAAGATACTACCCATCTCTCATCATGTTTTTCAGTAACAGGAGGAAATGGCACTTGTAAATGAGCAACATTTACAACGTATAAAAACATCTAGCACATGTGTGATCAAATTAAATGCACAAATTCTTCAACTATAAAACAATCAAGCCAAACAGTTTATCTTCTTTGAGACTCTTATTTGGCTGAACAGCCCAGAGACTCTGGAGAAAATCTCAGTGATTAAATCCCCGTTCTCTAGAATTGACATTCTTTCTGCAGAAACTTTAAATCATTTTAAAGTTAGATGATTAATAGGAAAGCATGAGAGAATAATAAGACTATTTATTTGTAGGTCAGAGGATGTTATTTAATCTTGGCTTTTTTTCCCTGCTCTTCTCCAAAGCTGATCCATTACTAGGGTCTATGAATGTTAGTCGTCTTCTTTGCATATGTGCAAGAAGTGCTAAGTGGCACGTGACCAGGATTCTTCGAATTTGGTCCGTTGCTTGGATCATTAGCTTTCCCGGAACGGACTGGGTACTGACAGGGAGTGCGACGTGGACGCTGATAATGTTAGTTTAACATAGCCACAAGCGTATACTGATTATTAATATATCCTGCTTTCTTTTTTACTTTGCTTTTATCATCAGATTATTCTTCTTATTTGTTTTGTGATGATTTTCATATAGTGGCAAACTTTTACCCAGTCATATTGGTGATGTATTTGTTTTTAGTTTTCACCATATGTATTCATCTATATTACCTCAGAGAGGAAGGATGGTCCAATGGTTATAGCATTAGCATAGCACTTTGGAGAGCTAGGTTCAAGTCCCTGCTCTGCCACAGACTTACTGTGAGACCTTAGGCAGGTCACCTAACCAGTCTCTTCCTCACCTGCAAAATGGGAGCAACAGCTCTTCCCTACCTCACAGAGTTGTTGTGAGGCTAAATACAGTAATATCTGAGTACTTTGTGATCTTTACATAATATCAGACATAAAAGTACCTAAAGTAAATAGATATTTTTAAAAAGGAAAATGCTGAATAGTTTATGGGTTTACAAGAGAATAATAATAATGACCATAATTTCAGCAGCAAAAACCCTTTACTTTTAAAAACTGAGCCCTACATAAACATGCTGTCTGCCATAAATTTCTCCAAGTGCATCAAAGTACATTTACTTGTGTGGGGGCTGTGTTTTCTCCTAACATTCAGGGGAATTTTGACCTTAAAAATCCCCATAAAGGATATTCCATTATTGCATTGCTCAGGCTGAGATTCCCAGCTTCTGTAATAATCACAATAAATCCTGTCTGGTTTCAAGTTTCCCGGTGGCTCCAGTCATATGCTAAGACAATACAAAGCTGTAGTTAAATGTTCTTATCTTTAATATTACAGTTGTTTTGGAATTCTTTGAATAGAAATGACTTGCTTTTAATGAATTACAAGGTAGAATTTTGTATTCTAAGGAGTAAAATGAAGGAGAGAAATATTTCAAAAGATTGATGGATTTCAAAACAATGTCTTCTAGTTCAGTACAGTCTGGAAATTCACATTTTAATATACATGAAATTATTGAGCCTTTGGGGGTTGTTTATATTTGATTCTATTTTCTTTGAAGAACAAGACAGAACACGGCCCAGAATACTCTAGCTTGGATAGACTCTGATGTATAAGTGACAAAATCAGACATTTAAAAAAAAAGCAGTGGACTATGACGCATCTTACAGCTGTGAACTAATAAACACATTTCATTGTGTGAGACATCGGCTTCATGTGCTGGCCAAGTCTACCAAAAGTTTCAAGAGTTCTGAGTACTGTGACTGCATAATATGCAGCAATTTGCACTTTTTTTCCAAAACAAATAAAATGCGTGCTTATTGCATTGGCGGGCTAATTCCATTGGCTTTCCTAGAAGATGCATGTCCTGAAGAGGGCTGATGCCTCTCATTCCAGGAGGTGTAGGGAGTTCAGAGCATAAGGAGCCGCATAGGAGATGCCCCAGAGATGAGAGTGGAAGAAAGATACAGTGAGAGTGGGTAAACATGAAGGGAAGAAGTGTGATCACAGCTTCTCAGTACAATAAGAAAGGAGATGATAAAAGCCAGCATTGGCTGGACAGTGAAGTCCAATAAAAAAAAAAACCCATCTGTGGTAGGGACTTGATGTTAGAAAAGAGTAGCACCTTCCACAAATTTGATATCTCATCCACCCAGGATGTCTCCTTAGAAGAGATTTACTGTATTTCTCAAGATGACACTGGAGGCAGTAGGGTCATTGCTCAAGTGGGAAATGCAGTACAGCAGCTCCTATATAGATATGCTGGCCACCTGTGATACCGCAGGAAGCGAAGATGAGAGTGAGTTTCCCAAGAAAGCCTTTCCTTATTCTCTTCTTGGGTGGGCAACATAGTGCAACAGAGGGCAGGCAGTGCTTCAGACGTACATAGCCACCAGGCAACATCAGGGGTTTGAAGAGGGGAATATGCAATGTGGGAATGGTGAAGCCTCCAATGGAAATTTTCCATTTTATTTTATTTTGCAGGCTGCCGTTTTTCAGCCTGTCTGGGCAGTTATTATTTGTATGCAAATAGGAATTGGATTGGTCTCTGTTTACGAAACATTTTCATGGATATTTTAATTTATTCTGCTACGAACACAGTGAAACCTTGTTATGCGGTGAGTTAAAAATTGTCAGGGAAGTTGATGGATGTGAAAGCAATAACTATCAGGATAGGTTCATCACAAACCCTCCCACGTCAGACAAAAGGGGTATGTGAATCCACCCAGGAGTTTTGGACTTGGTTGGCAGAGCAGCTTTTGATGAGTATTGTTTTGGGTAAAGTGTGTGGGAAGGAAGGAAGGACAGAGAACAGAAATGGGGACACAGAGGCAAAAGAAGGAACAAAGCCAAGCAGGAGCCTGTGAGCACAATATATGACCCTGGAGAAAGCTAGGAAGAGAACTTTCTGGGGCAGGTGTTGCCTAAAGAGGCTTGGGGCTGTAAGCCAAGAAACGATTCTTTTGTTTCCGGTTCCTCCTATACTCAGAGAAGCAGGCCCCTGTACAGTCCTTGCAAACAAACAAGATTACATCAAAGAAAATACAGACTCTACCATCAATTTCCAACCATACCCAAATATCATTATACTCTACACCCTAGCTTGTAAACTTTCTTCGCTTTCCACTTCACCTACTCTTTATGAGCTGTCATGGATAAATAGCTGCTTGGTTCACTAATTGATTAATTATTGCTTTGTCTTTCTTAACAAGACAGTTCCCCAATTATCAAGGCAGTAGAATCTGTTCCGAGGAAAAACCAACCTTTCAAGCAGAGGGTTCTCACAGGCTGACAGTGCGATCATCACAGTTTGAACCCATCACATACACATAATAGCAGAATTTTTTCTTTAACAAGTCTTCCCAGTTCTGCACCTTTCCACCCCTTCACCACTGTGGCAAGTGTAACCTTTAACTCAGTGGGGCTACATACAGAGGTTCAGGGGTCTGCTACAACACACCTCTGTCTTTAGCTCAAGCAGTAGAAGCTCATGCTTTATGAGCCCAAGGTCCCAGATTCAGGCCCTGCTACTCATGCCCCACTCCTGGGCGCTGGTTTACAGAAACATACCCTTAGCCTTATCAAACAGATGACTCTTACAGCTTGCCTGGACAGTTACCAATTAGGGGCTATTTTGGAACAAGTGGAAGAACAAGTTCCAGAGACACAGAGCTCTCACAGAGGATGCCTGGCCAGCCGCCCTCTCTCATATATAATGAGGGAGATCCAGTTCAAGTGCCCTGCAGACTGTAGCTGTGGCAGTAGGGCACAGAGACGGGGTGATCTCTCACACAGGTCAGTCCCAGGCCATTTAGGGCCTTAAAGGTCATAACCTATACCTTAAACTCCACCGGGAGACCAAAAACGTAGCCAGCCAATGCAGATCCCAGAGCACTGGTTTCATGCGCTCACAATGAGATACTTCACTTAACAAATGAGCCATCTTCAGTCTCCAAGGGTATGTCTACAGTGCAGTATAAGCTGCGGGTTCCAATTCAGGCTCAAACCTGGATAATATTTGAGAGGAGGAAAAATGTTCCTGAGGTTATAAAAAGCCCTAGACATCTGCAGAATGGCAATAGCCTGGCAATGTAAGATCAGTCAGAATATCTGTCACATGTTAGATAAATGACTTGGAGAAACAAATTAAAGAGTTGGAGGCTATGCTCCTTAGAAAGTTTCTTTCAAACAAGTTGTATGATTGATTGACGTGAACTTGTGTCCAAACGCCAGGACGTAGAATAAAGCCAGCCTTTAGGACTCTGAAGACTTGTGGCTCATTGCTATGGCAACACTCAGCAGGAAATATGTGTAAGAAAATAAGATTCACTTGACTATTCCTTAAAATGTAAATCTACACCAGGAAGAAACAAGATAGTTAAATGTAATATTGCAAAATCATTTGCTACAGCAATTCCTGGTGATGCCACTATTTTAAGGACCTGTCAACATTTCCATTAAAAGCCCAGTTTTCATGTGGTTTATAATTAAGAAGAGGGGGAAATGAGATTACTGTGGAGTCAGAATTGATATTAAAAGTTTCAGCCTAGCACTTCAAAGGAAGATTCAGTCAGAGGAGCAGCTCATCATCTCTCTCTGCTCAAGCAAAGAATTGAGCCTAACTACCTCACTCATTCACACTACACTCTGTCAGGTATCGTGGTTACAGAACTTACTCTTCAAGGTATGCAAACATATACACAGGGTAAGCACATAAACAAAGGATATTTTCTAACTTTACTTATAAAACCAGGCAACAGATGACCGGGGGTGGCACATGCACATTTCTAAGTTATAAGATACTACAAAGTATTGTATACATTTCTTAAGACTTTTTTTTGCTGTTCAGAACCAGTATCAGATTACGTTTAATTAGAAATCAGGTTAGATGATCATGAATAGAATACATACAAATCATATTTATCAATGACAAACATTTACAAAATGACGTGGGCAGCTAGTCCCTTTAGATCAGTTGATTTGGGTACTTAGGGGTAAAGAACATTTAAGTAATTAAATATAAAGTAATGTTTTATTTAAAAAAATAAACCAAGTGTACATAAACTAGCAATATGAACTGTGTACATAATAAACAATATGCTTAGTTAACATCTCCGCTGTATATAGTTAGAATGTTTGAATATATGCTATTTTGCTTTTTTCTTTGGAAACTCTGCTTTAGTTCCTCAATATGAGGGAAATTGACTAGAACTAAATACACCAAAAGGACACTAACACTTATAATCAATACAGAAAAGAAATCCAGTCTGTTCATGTTCAGGAACCAACACAAACACTTCCCCAAGCTGCCCAGAGATTTGATTTTTAGTTGCAGATTTTCTATATTTTGTGATTTTAAACCATATCCTTTGATTTCTTTTACTGCAGTTTTTGGTGGCTGTAGAGACAGCCATTTAGGTATCTCTCAAACCCACATTCTTTGTGGATTCCCTTTAAATCCCACACACCGGCTGTAATTCTCCCTTGAGTTAGAGATCAGAGTGTGTGGTCTCAAGGAATCTTCTTTGCTGTTGCTTTACCTCTGTCTTTAAGATGCCATGCTGAGAATTTCATTGCTGAATAAAAACCTGAGAAATGGTTGTTTGTTTGAGCTGAGTTATTTTCCTGCATACAACATTTTCATTTTCATAAGTCATGGAAGAGGCCTCCGCCTTGTGGTTGAAAAATCAATAACTTTACTTTTTGTTTTCATTGTGAATTTAAGATAATCCCTTTGTTTCATTTCCAAGCCACACTAATTCAGCAGCCCTTTTTTATTTTCTGTGAAGTTTTGAAAGCGTCTGTTTAACTACCTCTCGGGCTTTAACTGACACTTAAGTTTGAGAGCATGTCAACCACAAGTAGGGCTGAGTGAAGTATATGGTGAGGAAATCCTTGATGTACTAAGAAGTTTCAGTCTGTCAACATGGTTTCAAAACACCCTCCACCCATTCTCAAATTAAAACAGAACTAGTGCCCTCTGGCAATGTTAATACACTTCTACTAAATAATTTCAAAAGTATGTTAAACGCAATGGACCAAATTAATCCCTAGAGTAAGCAGCTGCAACTCCCACTAATTTGCCTAATATGCCAGCAATTAATTTGGCCTATAATGCTGTCTATTAGGAAAATATAGATATTTGAAATGGAAGAGACCTAATTAGGATATTTTGTCCATTTCCCATTTTAATGCAGAATTGTTACCTATTGTCTATTCTGCAGTGCTTAGTCAAACTTAGTTTCAGTTGACTCAGTAATTGGGATTACAATATTTAGGAGATTGATTTCGTAGGATAATTTATAACATCATTCAGAATTTGTTTTTTATGTTTAACAAACTGTCTTTGCTCACTTTTATATATCTACTCTTTAAAAAAAAAAAAAACCTCTTTGGATCACCCTAAATAACTCCTCTTCCACCTTGCTGTTGACACCCTGTTTACTTATTGATAGTTAACAAATCCTTCTTATAACTCTCTTCTACCATAATGCCTACAAAATTCTTGACGTTGGTTAGGCAGCTGGTGTGTGGTGACTATTGCTTATTGTGTTAATCAGCGCCATCTCATTGTTTCCTTGTGCTCCTCTTGGCGAGTTTTTTGCATCCATTTGTTGTACCACGTCTTAGATTGTAAGATCTTTGAGATAAATTTCAGGTCTTTGTCAGGTGTTTGCACAGTGACTAGGCACAATGGGGCCCTGATCTATAACTGAAGCCTTAGGCACTAGCGCAATACAAATAAATACCACCACCACCAAACTGTCATTTTACCATATTCACATTGGGATTTTTAATCTTTTCTCATAAATCAATATCTCCAAATTCTTAACCACTGCCTGTTGCTTTTCTGCAGGATGTTTTTTTGATACTGAGCTGTCCAGAATCTATGCATCATTCTCATCAGTGCATTACAAACAGACTTGGAGGATTTAGATTTTTGTTTGTAGATGTCAATTTCATCATAGGTTTCAGAGTAGCAGCCGTGTTAGTCTGTATCCGCAAAAAGAACAGGAGTACTTGTGGCACCTTAGAGACTGCTCTAATAAATTTGTTAATTTCATCATACACTCAGAAATATTGCCTTTGGTAACAATAGAAATTTACAGACAGGCAAAGTAAGAAAAATGCTACTTGAGAACGTAGAGTTTGATTTAAGGACATTTACTTTGTATATTTTGACTTGTGATGTTGACAGATTGTGTTTTAACAGTTATAAAGCTGTAACTTTTTGAATGTTAACATCCGTCATTAAAAAACTGTCTGCACCTCCCATAATTTCCCACAACTCAGAAAATGTCAATTGATAACAAATGAAAAATATGCTTAAAATAAACATTGATATTTTCCATCAATATTCTAAAAAATAAAAATTGAATTGTGCCAAGCCTACTTATAAACAGAGTCTATCACCACTCTGTTATGTGATGCCTCTCTATCAGTAGCATAACAATTAATTGGCTTTTTTATGCAGCGCAGGAGGAAGGTATTATATGTTAATGAAAGTCCATCTCCAATTTGAGGGTCATTATCTAAGTCCTTTTTGCTATTACCTCTCTGTTTGACTAAGTATCTGTGAACTGGATTATTTTCTCCAGATGTGATAGCTTGGACTTTTTCTATGTTCAATGACATTTTAGTTCCAGGCTATGGTTCTGATCCGTCTTCCATTAAAGCCAAAGCTAAAACAGCCAGTGACCACGTGGGAGTTGGATCAGGCATTACCCTGTAGCTTCTCTAGATCTATTTGCATTATATCTCTGTCCCTGACTAATGTTTCCAACACCTTCTAATTTATTATCATCAGAAAATTTAATTGAGTTGTTTACCCATTCTTCAAAAATCATTAATAAAGATGTTAAATTAAACTGTGCTTACTACTGCACCCTGAGTCACCTCAATGCATTTCTCCCTCCCACTTGATAAATTGCCATGTATCATTATTCTTCGTTGATGGTGCTTCAGCCAATTTCAAGCCCATACGACACTGTTCACAACCACCCCACCAATAGCAATATTTATTCAAGTAAGATTTTCAGCGCTAATTTCTAGGATTGCCAGCTTTTCCTTTTAAATGTGAAGTAATACATTCATTTTATTTTCCCAATCTTCTGGTGCCTTCTGGCTTCTCTTTGACTTTTCAAAACTAACTACTCATTAGCTAATTCCTTTAATATGCCCGACTCCCTATCGTTTAGACGGCTTATTTGTATGTAACCATATTTCCAAGTATTCCTTTATTAGCTTTTAATCCACAGCTGATTGAACATTTTTGTTACTTCCCAATTGCCTTTATCATTTTTATTAAAGAACAATTTTACAAAGCAGCTCAGTCATTTCAAACAAGCAGATTTCCTCTCCTTCCTCATTTGTGAATGCAGCACCTTTTTTTCCTCCTTTCTCTTCTCCCAACTCCACATATATCTGTGACAGTCCTGATTCCCCTCATCCCTTTAATTACCATTAGCATTCTGTTCAGCTTGTGTCCTATTGTTGCCCGTACTTTTTCAGCTGCAAGCTTTAACTGGCTGAAGTTCTTTTTGTTTGCTTCCCCTCCCCCTTTCCTCTACAGCTATTTGAGTGTTTTTTCCTTCAGATTTCCAAGCTGTGTCTTGTGAAGTCCCTTTGGCTATTTCTTACTCCTTCTATTTTTCTCTTCAAAAAAGCTGTGGTCTGCTGCTATTTAATTACTGAATTATATATTTGGTTGCTCCAGATTTCTTCCATTCAGTTGATGTAACGGTCATAGGTTTCCTGAAGTCAATGGACCTGTGACCCTTTACATTGGCTCAGGATCTTCCCCATGGATTTTAAAACTTCTACCACACTTACTAAGCTTCTTAATGCCTGTAAGCATGATGGACATCTCAGATGTCCCCACATCCATTTGCACTGCTGTGTTCTGGGAGCCCAGTATTTAGTCCATTTAACTCAAGTAGTTTATAATTATTACTAGAACAGGGAAAAACTGTGGAATAGTCATTGCGGCCACAAAGAGAGAATTTCATTTTGTGTTGCTCCAACTGGAAATTTTCCCCAACTTTTCAATTAGCAGAAAACGTTGAAAAATTTGGTTTTAGATCAACCTGAAAAGAATTTTTGGAAATTGCCAGACAACAGAAATATTTACGATTCATCTAGTGCAAGTGTACCCCAGTCGTCCGCAGGTGGGATCAAACCTGGAACCTCTGGAGCTTAGTGCATGAGTCTCTACTGCATGAGCTAAAAGCCATATGGCTCTTAGCTAAGGCTGTAAAGCAGACACATTTAACTCTCTCTAAGTGGTCTCTGTGCCATTAGATGGGACAGAACACCAGTCCCAGCAGGTGTGTGGGTTACATACTTCCCCTAGTTGAGGAAGCGCATCCTGAGCTTCAGAGACTTCACAGTTGAAATCCCGGACAAGCCCCCACTTGTAACACCGACGGACCCTGGTCATCGGTGGGCAAGATCAAACCTGGGGCCTCTGGAACTTAGTGTATGAGCCTCTATTGCATGAGCTAAAAGCCATATGGCTCTTAGCTAAGGCTGTAGAGCAGACTCATTTAACTCTCTCTAAGTGGTCTCGGTGCCACTAGATGGGACAGAACACCACAGCCAGGAGGTGTGGGTTACACTAGTTAATAGCACTGCACTTCCTTATTGTGCCCACATGCACAATCAGTTCCTTGTGATAAGATGTAAATCCAGGATAGCTTCTCCTTCAGTCATATTCTTTACTTTCTAAACACAAAGCTATCCTGTGTATACCTCAATAGTATCATTATTATTCTATGTTTAGGACCTAATTAACATCTAGAGTCAAGAATTTTTATGCAATTCCCCCAACAGCTACTCAAAGAGTCATTTTCACACTGGCCCTAGCTTGGGGGCTTACTGCTGGTGCCCCCTGTAGTTCCTCCTTTGCTATTTTCATTTTGTCCTTTCTTACCCAAAGTATCTCACTAGTTTCATCTGATTCTCAAGTCTGTTCTCACTGGTCTGACTGTACTAGAATAAGGGGCTGGAGCCAGGAGGAACATTGCCACTGCAGCAAAAAGAAGACCTCACTGCCAGCCTCACCGAAGGAACAAAGGGGATGTTTTCTTTGAATATTCATTCTCATGGATTTTTAAAATAAATAGAAAGAGCAAAAATGACTATAGAGAGAATATTTCAATTCTATTGTATATAGATTCATAGATTCTAGGACTGGAAGGGACCTCGAGAGGTCATCGAGTCCAGTCCCCTGCCCTCATGGCAGGACCAAATACTGTCTAGACCATCCCTGATAGACATTTATCTAACCTACTCTTAAATATCTCCAGAGATGGAGATTCCACAACCTCCCTAGGCAATTTATTCCAGTGTTTAACCACCCTGACAGTTAGGAACTTTTTCCTAATGTCCAATCTAAACCTCCCTTGCTGCAGTTTAAGCCCATTGCTTCTTGTTCTATCCTTAGAGACTACGGTGAACAAGTTTTCTCCCTCCTCCTTATGACACCCTTTTAGATACCTGAAAACTGCTATCATGTCCCCTCTCAGTCGTCTCTTTTCCAAAACTAAACAAACATGAAGTTTAAATAAAGGAACCCAACCTAACTGGTTGTCATTTATCTCTTTAGTGACTGGCTATATAAAGCCAAAGTTGGATTCATCTGATGGAATGTTGTAACGTATGAAAAGGACTCCATTAGGAATTAAAACAAGCCAACATGCACAGCAGCATAGCTCTGTATCCAGAAAAGAATCAGTGGGTAGTATTTTGCCTGCTGCAGCTCCAGAGAGCATGACTACCTGGGCAAAAAAGGTACATTTGACAACTGAGTTAACTCAATTGTATTAGCTTAATTCACCTTAACCCCCATCTACCTCATGGACACTTGTCTAAACACAGATTCACATATTTTAGATTGAGTTGGTGTATCTTAATTTGAAGCCTAGGCTACAACATAATCAGCTCAAACTATCTAAAGATGTCATACTACGTCTACACAGGTTTTATGCAGACTTGAAGGTTCAACTGAACTGAGGTAACTTAATTGATCTAACCTGATTGAAAAACACCTTCTTTGCCCAAGTAGACTGGGTATAAAGTATATTTGTGTAACGGGATATAAACAGCACAATGCCGGGATGTTGCCATGCAATTATTACAGCCACATTGCCCATGTCACACTAAACATTGTGTCAATCCACTTCCCTTTTTGGATGAAATTTGATCATTGCAAAAAGAAACTGAATACTACACTTACAATTCAAAAATGAAATATCTACAGTAAATTCAAATTTAACATGAGAATATTTTTAAATCTTTCTAAAATTCTACTCCATGAGGAACAGTCCTCATCAAAATTTCTTAAATAAATGTTGGTTTTATTTTAAAATCAGAAGACATTAACAGAAATTTAGGAACAGCTGGCATTGATCACCAAGGATATTTTCAAACCAGACTAGATTTCAGCTGCTTACTTGTTACAAATAGTTTTACGAAGTCAATATACTGTTTTATCTGAAACAGTTAATGGAACAATATTTTCTTCCTTCTTTACATCATTTTGATTAACTTCGATCTGACTTTCTCCAGACTATGATATCTACCCCTTGTCTCCCCAACTCCTGTTTTAATAATCTCACTTTCTTGTTGTTTATTCAATCAGAAATGTATTTTTAGAGCCTCCATTCAAGTACTAAATCGTTTAGTTAAGATGTAAAATGAGCTTCAGCAACTGGAGCAGGATTAAAAATAAAGACAGATAAAGGCCAGTCACAGCTAATGACTTCAGTAGAGTTATGATTTCCATCAGCTGAGAATCTGGCCAATATACGACTGAGAATTTCCTAAGTTCACACATTAGAAATACTAACCTCCATTTAGACATATTTACCTAACCGATATAATTGGTGGGTACATTTTCCAAGTAAAGCTTGCACAGTTGTGCATATACATTTGCACGTCTCACTTACGCATGTGCATACCTGATGTATGCACATAAATGTAGTCTATGCACACTAAGGCTAGGTCTACACTACGGGCGGGGGGGGGGGGGGGTCGACCTAAGATACGCAACTTCAGCTACATGAATAGCGTAGCTGAAGTTGCGTATTATAGGTCGACTTACCTGTCTGTGAGGACGGCGGCGCGTCGACCGCTGCCGCGCCGCCGTCGACTCCGCTTCCGCCTCTTGCCGCGGTGGATTTCTGGAGTCGACGGCAGAGCCATCGGGGATCGATTTTATCGCGTCTTCACTAGACGCGATAAGTCGATCCCCAATAGATCGATTGCTACCCGCCGATCCGGCGGGTAGTGAAGACGTGCCCTTAGCTATTGAAGACTGTAACTAGCGCACACAAATGCCTGAGTATGCAAACTCATCAAATATATGCAAATATGATAGGCACATCCAAACATATGCATATAAATGCACCCTTCTAACTTTGAAAATCTGGCCCTTTGAAATACAAAGCATGAGATGTATTTCGTAAGATCAAGGAACCATGCTTATTAAATGAAACATAATAAAACAATTCTTTTACAGATCATAAATTATACATTTATGGTGATGGATTCTGGTGGGGTGATGTTATAAATTATGTTATTTGACCATCTCTTTTCATCTCTATTTTTAAGAAAAATTTTAATTTAAAGAATAAGTCACTAGACCACAATCATCTCCCCCTCCGTAATTACTGAGGTTATATTCTACAGAGTCGACTATTTGACCAACGGCCTCCTGCTACGTTTTTTAGGAGGATCATAACATGTAAAATTAACCATTGGAGCCGTTCTCTTCCTGTCAGTTCTTAGTGGAACAGTAGTGTGTTAGATACAACTGCTTTACCAGCCCAGCTTTTGTGCCACCCCCAGGCTATCCTTATTCCTTTCTCTTCCAGTCGTGCTGCATTAACAACTCTCAATTTCTTGTTCTTGAATACCACATATGACATGCATGATCTTAAAGATTTTTATTATTCCTATAATGCTGCTAAAACCTGAGGAAAAATACCCCACATAAAGAAATAATACATCTTTATGAAGTACTTACAATTGATCTGATATTGTTTTCTTTTGCCAGTTTCAGGGATGATTTATAACAACTTGCCAGGTCTTCTTTATGAGTATCACTGATATGGCCTCTTGCTATTGGTCCCACAGTATGAATGACATCTGCAAAAAAAAGAAAAAAAAATTCACTTTACTCCTAATGTGGGTAATGATTGGGAAAGGGGCTAATTTCTGGAGAAGGGTCTAGAAATCGCAACTGCATTAAAAAGAAAAAAAAGCAACAGGGCAGTCTGGCAAATATCTTCAATACCTGTATACAAATTCAGGGAGTATGGGGAACAAGCAGGATGAACTGGAAGTCATGCTATATGAAGAAAATTATGACTTAATTGGCATCACAGCGACTTGGTGGGACAACTGCCATGATAGGAGTACCAGCATTGAGGGATATCGCATGTTCCGAAAGGATAGCTATGGGAAAAACAGAGGTGTTGTGCTTTACATCAAGAATGTATACACTTGCTCTGAGGTCCAACGGGAACGGAGTGACAGACGTACTGAGACTCTGGATGAGGATAATAAGGGAAAAGAATAGTAGCAATGTTATGGTGGGGGGTCTATTATAGACCACCAAATCAGGAAGAGGAAGTGAATGAGTCATTCTATCTACAAGCAGGTAACAAGATTAGTTAACACACATGAGCTAGTATTAATAGTGGATTTTAACTTCCCTGATATCTGTTAGAACACTATTGCAGCAAAACGTAATACATCCTGCAAATTCTTAGCATGCATACGGGACAGATTTGTGATTCAGAAAGTTGAGGAAACACCCAGCAGGTCATCCATTTTGGATCTGGTTTTGATCAATGGGGATGAATTAGTTGCAAAAGTGAAGGTGGTCGGGAACTTGGGAGGAAGTGATCATGATCAGATTGAATTCAAGATCCTATGAAAAGGAGGACATGAGAACAGTAAAACAAGGACGCTGGACTTCAGAAATGTGATTTCAACTGACTCAGAGAAATAGTAGGCAAGGTCCCATGGAAAGACCAGTTAGGAAGGAAAGGAGTCGAAGGGGACTGGAAGTTCTTAAAAGATGTAATACTAGAGACTCAACATCAAGCTACTGCGATGCATAGTAAAGATAAGAAGAGCCACAGGAGGCCAATGTGGCTGCACAAAGAGCTTTTTAGATATCTAAAAACTAAAAAGGGATACATACAGGAAATGGAAGGAGGGGCATGTCACCAAGGAACTATACATTGGAATAGCACGAGCGTGTAGGGAACAAAATCAGGAAAGCCAAGGCAAAGAATGAGTTACAGCTGGCAAAAAATGGTAGAGACAACAGGAAGGGGTTCTTCAAATATGTCAGACAAAAAAGAAAGATCAAGAATGGTGTGAGTCCACTGCTCAATGGAGGTGGTGAGCTGGTAATGGAAGATGATAGGAGAGCAGAGCTATTCAATCCCTACTTTGCTTCAGTCTTCTCATCTGACCAGATGACTAGCAAAGTTACCACAGACAATAAAGGGGAAGGGATGCAGATCGGGAGAAGTAAAGAACACATCAGAGATCTTCTGACCAATTTGAATGAATTCAATTCAGCGGGACCAGATGCTATTCACCCGAGGGTACTGAAGGAATTAGCTACTGGAAATAATATTTACAAACTCATGGATGACAGGAGAGATCCAGGAAGACTGGAGAAGGGCTAATGTAGTGTCCATCTTCAAAAAGGGGGGAAATGTGGAACTGGGGAACTATAGACCAGTCAGCCTGTCTTCAATATCTGAGAAGCTACTAGAGCAATGTATAAAACATTCAATTTGCGAGTACCTGGATGATGAAGGGGTAATCACTATCAGCCAACATGGATTGACCAAGAAGTTCCAGTCATGCCAAACCAGTTTGATTTCCTTTTTTGACAGAGTAACAGATTTGGTGGATAGGGGAAATGAGGTGGACATAATATACCTGGATTTCAGCAAGCCTTCTGACACATTCCCACATACCATTCTATTAAGTAAGCTGGAGAAATGTGGGCTCAACACAACTACCATTAAGTGGATACATAACTGGTTAAACAATCACAAACAAAGAGTAACTATTAATGGACTGGAGGGAGGTCTAAAGTGGGGTTCCTCAGGGATCTGTTCTGGGTCCAGTGTTGTTTAACATCTTTATTAATTACCTGGATGTAGGTATAGCGAGCAGACTGATCAAGTTTTCAGATGACACAAAGCTGGGAGTGGGGGTTGCAAATACTCTGGAGGATAGAGCTAAAATTTAGGGATCTTGATAGATTGGAGAACAGGGCTATAGACAACAAAATGAAATTCAACAAAGACAAATTTAAGGTGCTACACTTAGGGAAGAAAAACCAAATGCACAAATACAGATTAGAGGAAAACTGGCTTGGCAGCAGTACTGCTGAGAAGGATCTGGGAGTTGTGGTGGATCATAACCTCAACAAGAATCAGCGATGTGATGCTGTTGCAAAAAAAGCAAATGCAATTTTAGGTTGCATTAACAGAGGTATAACATGTAAGTCACAGGTGCTTGTTAGGCCTCAGCTGGTGTATTGTGTCCAATTTTGGTCACCAATGTATAGAAAGGATGTAGAGAAACTGGAAAGGATCCAGAGGTGAGTGACAAAGATGATCAAAGGGATGGAATGCAAGCCATACGAGCAAAGGCTGAAGGAACTGGGCATGTTTAGTTTCAAAAAGAGGAGATTAAGAGGGGATATGATAGCAGTCTTCAGATACTTGAAAGGCTGACATAAAAAAGATGGAGAAAAGTTGTTCTCTCTTGCCAGAGAGGGCAGGACAAGGGGCAATGGGTTCAAACTACAGCATAGCAGACTTAGATTAAAACTCAGGAAAAACTTCCTAACTGTAGGAACAGTAGGACAATGGAACAGATGCCTCAGGAGGTTGTGGAAGCATCTTTACTGAATCTTGGCAGGGAGTTAGACTAGATGACCCTTGTAGTCCCTTCTAACCCTATGATTCTATGATTATTAATGGCCTCATGATTCTGTACCACTATTGCAACATTACAAGTTATCATCTGCAGTTATTGTACCTGGACACAAAGATTTAAACAATAATGCAAGAAATGCACATAATTGGTATCCATGAGACAATACCTTTGTAGGAGATTAACTGAAATGAAAACAACTGTAAAGTTATATTTTAATGTACTAGTGCATTTGAGTTAAAGCAAAAATGAGAAAAATGTACTGAACTGTATATTATTTCTGTTACAAGCTGCTTACTACTTGCACCGTAAATAAAATGGCTCCACAAATACTGTAATCTGTAGTTGAGAGTTTCTGTAAATGTTGTAGAACAATTTCTAACAATCATTGCCATTCCTTAGAATCCCAACAATGGGGAGAAAATTTAAAATTCAAGTTTTACCATCAAGATCATTGACAGGTAGAATGTGATGTGCATAATTCTTTTTCATTAAATCTCTGGGATCTTTTCTTAAAGACCATTTTTTAAAAAAATAAGCACATTCCTCTAAACTTGATTGACCTATGAAAGTGTTAATTACCAAGGGATTAGCAGACCTTTCACATAAGGAAAGATTCAATCAAAACACTATGCAATTTAAAAAAAAACAACTAATTTTGTCTAAAGAAACAACACATTAGAGAGAGTAGAGCCAGGGATTGCAGTAGATAAGATGCTTCTGAATTCATTGACATAGTAACCAGGTCCTACACTATCAGATATAAAGTTCTTAAACCAGGGGGCTCTCTGAAAAAATAAAGTAAAATTACTTAGAAATCTATAAACTAAAATGTATCATTAAAAATATTTCTAAATTTTGTTTAAAAGTTGGATATAGTGAGCACGTTTACTTTTCAAATCCCATTTCTACATGTAGTAACAACACCAGGATGAGTAAAGATGACAGGTAGCTACATCCTTTTTTGTGTGTTGTGGATACTCCCCCACAATCCACCATGGCAGCATTAATCAGGGATGACCCTCTCTCTTGTACATTGTCCTGCGCTATACCTTGACCTCCTTGCCATATTATGCTGTCTACAGTAATCAGACAGTTCTCATCTCACACTGCAGCTAGTCAAGTAATACCTCTACACCACACATGAATGGCTTCCATGCATTTCCAAGTGTTTGCATCCTTAGAATTTCTGGCCCAAGTTGTGGCTGCTGTGGAAATCATAGCATCTATACGTTTGCCGAAATCCCCCTTCTTGTGGCAATACATGTACGTAGTACATTGGAGGACATGTCAAATCAAAGGCAAATTGATGTAATACATATAAATGCACTTGATCTTCTCAAGTTCCACCAACATCAGTTGCCTTCTACAAAGGAACATAGGGATAGCCAGACTGTATCAGACCTGAAGTCCATCTAAGCTAGCATCCTGTCTTCAAAACTGGCTAGCAACAGATGACTCAGAGGAAGATGCAAGAATGTCACAGTAGACATGTGTGGGATAATTTACTCCTGGAAGGTTTCTTCCTAACCCATAATAGAGACTGGTTTAAATGCTGAAGCATGAGACTTTTTATCCCCTTCCAAAACTTTGTTTGCATTAACTGTTATAACTGTATATTCTTGTTATCTATATAAACACCCAATCTCTCTTTGAATCTTTCCATCTTTCTCTTCTTCATATATCCTCCAACACAGTTTTGCATTTGCAGAATTTTTAAGCCTCTCAATCTTTCATTCCATAACTTCAACCTACAAAAGAGAATTTTCTGAGGTGGCTACCATCCCACTCTGCTTGTGGCACCAAGACGCAGAATCACAGGCTCTTAGAACTTCACAAAACTTGCCTGGTTTGAACTGAATTTCGCTTCTAGCATTTTTTTGGTTGATGAATGCACACACTGAAGAGAACCCAAATGAATATAAATACAGCAGAATGATAGCTGATAGGAAACTTCATGAATCCAGTATGAATCAAACTTGGAAGGCTTTATACAACTTGCCTTCCTAACAACTATAAATACACAATGAGAAGCACACAAAAAGGCAACTACCATTCTTCTCCTTTTAATCACAGTAATTTCTTCTAGTTATAGGAACAGGATTGGACAGACTGGATAATTTCTGTTGATTGTCACAGCTGCTATATAGTAACTACAGCAGTGCCCTTCTAAATTGTTTTAAAAAACTGAAATTTGAAGCAGGCATTTAGTCTTTGTCAGATGACAAGTAGGATGACAACTGGTGATCCAAACAGGTAAGATGGTTTTATCCTTGAGTTCACAGAAACACTATTTTGAGTGTGCACTATAGACAATATAATAAATAGAACTGTTACTACCTAACTAAAACAAATAACATAGCTGGTTCATAATTTGCCTGTGCTGGAAGCGACAGGCTTGTGTCAGTATTTCCATTAGGAAACCTTTCTTTATAAAATATGATTATAACAATGCCCCGAGTAGGAACTTTGCAAATAAAGTTTCTATGTTTTTGTGTTCGATTTTAACAATGTTAAAGAAAAAAGAAAAGGACCTCTGGTCATTTTCTCAATATATGTTTCTTGAAAGAGGCAAGCCTCAAGAACAGAATGGATAGAAGTTATAGATCAGTAAAACTGCTCTCTCTCCAAGGCCATTACACATTTACAGATACTAGAATTAGAGGATACCATCAGACATATTTAACTCATAACAATATATCAAGCAACAGGCAAACAAAATGAACATGAAACAAACATAAAGGAAAATAGAAAAGCTGTGTAAGAGAAGAGAACTGATCATTCCCTCTAAGTCTTTTTTAATATTGATCCAATATGTATTTGAAGGTACAGCTTCCCAAAAGCTGAAACTCAAATGGGAAAATGAGTTACACTTATAATGACAGGTTTCAGAGTAGGAGCCGTGTTAGTCTGTATCCGCAAAAAGAACAGGAGTACTTGTGGCACCTTAGAGACTAACAAATTTATTAGAGCATAAGCTTTCGTGGGCTACAACCCACTTCTTCGGATGCATAACTTAGGTTACACTTATAATGTATTGATAAACCGCAGGATGGGGTTTTGGACTAAAGCCCAAATCCTGAGTTAGTTACTGTGTTCCTTCTTTCCAATTGGAAGAATTTCTACTTTTGTTTTTCTGGTTAAATATATACTTTATCCTTTTAATCCCTATGTTGCAAAATGCAAATACTAAGCACATCCAAAACATGGGGCTAAACCAAGTTAATGTTTTTCTTGGAACCTTTGAATTTGCACTTCTTGACTTTTTGTGATTTTTCACTGTGCATCGTTAACATCACATTAACATATCCCTAGGCACTTAATGTAAATAGGTTCCCTTAAATGTGATTAAATAGTTCTTGTATGTTAATTTATAGAAACCAGGAACAGGTGGTCCTATTGACTAATGCAATGACCTGTCATGTCTGTCAACACGGTTCTAAATTTGTGTTAAGCTGTAAGAAAATGACTTTTGTTGTTTAATTGCTATTCCAAGCACATCATTATCACAAACACATGATACAGCAGGACTTTATTAGCAGTGTAATAATAATGTCTCAATATGTTGTATGGTCAGCAGATGAACAGGGAGTTGAAGATTTTATTGCTACACTTTGCCAATAACATTAATACATACATGCATACATTGTCTATGTATACACTATCTCAATATATATTAGGGTCTGGCACAAAGGCTAAATCCTCCATGCACATGCTGATGCAGGCAATCAAAAAAAGAATGCATGAGGTTAAGCCCAGACTGGACTATTTTATTTATATACATCCAGGAAGAGTTTCTTGCTTCAACCCTCAAGTGTTGACTCAGGTCAGGATGTTTCACTCTGTTTTCATATGCCACTGGTTGCCTTGTAAGAACAGAATCCCAGACCCCTCCCAAAAATAATTCTGCAGTGGGTATCTTGACCATGGCCCCATTAGTTTGGTTAGTCACAATTCCATCCCTGACAAAATACTGAAATACAACTAAGGAGAAAAATCACTAAAGTTCTGCAAAATAACGGCATATGGGGAGCAATAAGTAGCTAGGTTTACACAGATCGAGTCTTGCCAAACAAACATGGCTATTTTTGTTTTTAAAGAAAAGTAAATAAGGAAATGTTATTTACTCCTCATAACACAAGAACTAGGGGCCACCAAATGAAATTAATAGGCAGCAGGTTTAAAACAAACAAAAGGAAGTATTTTTTCACACAACGCACAGTCAACCTGTGGAACTCCTTGCCAGAGGATGTTGTGAAGGCCAAGACTATAACAGGGTTCAAAAAAGAACTAGATAAGTTCATGACGGATAGGGTCCATCAATGGAAATTAGCCAGGATGGACAGGGATGGTGTCCCTAGCCTCTGTTTGCCAGAAGCTGGGAATGGGCGACAGGGCATGGATCACTTGATGATTACCTGTTCTGTTCATTCCCTCTGGGGCACCTGGCAATGGCCACTGTCGGAAGACAGGATACCGGGCTAGATGGACTTTTGGTTTGACCCAGTATGGCCATTCTTATATTCTTATGAAAGCATTACAAAATTGGTGGTTAAAGGCAAAATGGTAGATATAGTCAGATTTTGTTTTTTTAAAGTATTTGATACAGTATTTGTTACATGAGAGTTTGCTTTCCAGATTAATTGAAGTTAGCATGGATAGGAACACAGCCAAAGGGACTGAATACCAGCTTCAGGAACATAAACAAAGGGTAATGATAAATGGCAAAGTATTGAGCTGAGAGGTGTTTATCACAGTACTTCAGGGATCTGCACTAGGTCTGTTCTCATTTAGTATGTTCAGTAATGCTCTGGAAGAGTAAATGAAACATATTTGTGAAAATAGGAGAGGATATTAAATTGGATAAAATTGCAACCCCAGTGAAAAACAGAGAGGACTAGTACGAAGGGACCTGGAGAGATTAGAAACATGGGCAGTAAACATCAAAATGCAGGCTAATATGTTTGGGGGGAAATAATCTGAAACACAGTTATTTAATGGGGAACAGTAAGGTTTTAATGCTCTACCTGCCTAGAGCCTGAGTAATTTGGACTCCATGTGGCTGGAATGTGGAGGAGTTGGGGAGGTAACATTTAACTCTGGATGACAGGGCTGCGGGCAACACTCCTTACCTTCCCCCCATGGCCACAGCCCATCATTGCAAGATGCATGGGGTACTGGTGCTCAGGGCCGCCCAGAGAGGGGGGCAAGTGGGGCAATTTGCCCCAGGCCCCGGGCCCCACAGGGGCCCCCACGAGAATATAGTATTCTATAATATTACAACTTTTTTTAATGGAAGGTGCCCCTGAAATTGCTTTGCCCCAGGCCCCCTGAATCCTCTGGGCGGCCCTGCTGGCGCTACTGTATTAGTGTAAAGGTGGATCTGTGTGCTTTTCTCTGGCCTGCCCCCGTCTAACCTAAAGTGGCCTTCCATGCTAGCCTATGCAGGGCCAGCCTGGAGACCCCTTCCACAGTATGCAGGGTTAAACAAAAAAGTGTAAGAAATAACCAGGTCTTAGTAAGGGCTAACAAATTGCAATTGGTAAAAACTTTAATTTTAATACCAAAATTGTCAGTGTTAATTTAAAACTTCCATCTTACTATGCTCACTCTTCAGCAAAGCCAAGTGTCTCTGACAAGAAATTTAGTTTAGCGAGAAAGCTGCAGTGTATGTGATTGTATATCATATACAATGCACTTACATTGGGGATTTTCACATCAATTTTTAACAGTTCACCGAGGGGCAGTGCCCATGTTGAATGTGTATTTTTACTCGGCACATAGAAATGGATCCAACTGCTTTCAGTGATAATATCCCAGAGAGATTAAAATGTTTATACTTTTAAAGGGAAGAGGGATTTTCTCTCTTTCCAGTGCATGCTGGGGAAGACAGGCAGGGGAAGATACAGGGTTGGTACAAGGACTACAGTGCTTAGAGCTGCTAAACATAAGGAGAGCCATCTATGGGACCGAGGGAACAATTTAATTTACACCAGGATTTCTAAGACATTTCTTGTAGCAGATAGCTGTGGCAATCCAGCAGTGCGTGTTGTGAGACACAGTAGGAAGAAATTGAAGATTTTGTTTCCTTTTTGCAAAATTGAATCTTATATGAGCTGTACTGAACTGATTGTCAGACACCTGGCTAGGGGCCTCAGTGGTCAGAGAGGACAGACCATGACAATTAAGCATTTATTTCAATGTATGATTCTGTTCTCTCTGTATATTACCTCTGTTTACTTTGGCTTGTTTTTGCTCCAGATCAGCATAACCAGGAGTGGACATCTGAGTCTTGCATAAACCACAACCTGTTTTGAGGTATAGCAGGCCCTCGAACATTTCAACATTCCTGTTACTATTTAGACAACCATGAACATAAATATAATTTGCACATTTAATCAACACTTCAAAAGCATCACGCTGAAGATCTGTGAAAAAACAAAACCACATATAATATTCTGCTGTGCCATACATACTGCAAGTGTAAAAAAGATAAATTAGACTTATTTTCTCTGACCGCTTTCATTAAATAAAACAGTCCATAATCTTCACATTGGTTTTTGATGCCATTTTTTATCCAGGGACATTATTTTTATCCAGGATACATTGCAGGGGTGAAGGGGGGGAGGTTGAAGGGAGGAAAAGCAGAGAAGGATGAAAAACAACTTTCAGTTGCAAATTGAAAAGTATGTGATTGTGATCCAAAATGAATATGGAAGGCACGGATGTGATTTACAAATATTCCTTTCTTGGTCTTTGCAAAGTGTAAAGTTAGCCTGCAAAAATATTAGCTTAATGAATTTTCAAGCAAATGGAAAAGTTCAAATAAGTTTCTCTCATTCTCTCTTTTTCAGAAGTGAGTGCACCACATTCAGACTGTTAATGAACTGGCAGACCAAGTCTAGAATCAATTACACATTTCTTTCATTTATCCCATTCGCGTATTCATATCCATAATCAGTCCATCTAGACAACCACATAATGAAGCTGTGCCCTGTCAATCATAGACCAAACTGTAAGTATTTTCAAGAGGAAACTAATGTATTGTGTTTAGCTGAATATTTAAAAAAATATGATACCAAGACAAAGCCTTAAGGTCTCTAATTTGTAAATCTTATCAGTCCATCTACACAATAAGCATTGCCATATTAGTCCTGAAAAGGGATATCTAAAGTTCAATTGATGGGAAATAGAATTACCCCCAGATATCTTACATAATGAATGTTACCATGCCTACTATATGTACGTAGACTAATGCTTTGACATCCAAATGTGCTCAGCTTGTTCATACTCTATTTCAAGCTACACACAATTGTACATAAAATGTGCATTTTTAATCTGCAGACTGTTAAATTAAGGTAAACTGTTTATCATCCCCCAAGACCATTGTCTAATTTCAGTTATTTAATGATACATTTCTTGAGAAGTAAAATTGATTACTTCACTTTTTTTAATGCACATCTTTTTTTTTAGATTGCACTGTGCTAATCTGGAGTGCACAGGATTAAAAAAAATCCAGTTCACAATAGTTTTAAAGTATTCATTTGCTTATGTATATTATATCTTTTCACCTTCCTGGATCTGAACATCATTAAATAATATGTACTCTGTGTACCTACTTTAGATGCAGATGCAAAACAAAAATTTGCATTTTTTGGCAGATAAAGAGAGACAGCATGAGGTTTCTAGGCTTGAATTAATGAGCACTGCTCAGTTTAAGGTTCAACCCTTTTATAGCATACTTTATTACTAATATCACTGTTTTGGACATTTCAGACAATATGTTTCATGCTTCATTACATTCAAAAGACGTGATATTTTAAAGCCCTATTCATAAAAAAATTATTGGAGCCATTTTCAGACAAATGTCATATTTGGCACATAAAAAAGTAAAGAATGTGCTTGTCATAAATGATTAATCAGTTTTCTCCTTTATGTATTGTGTGTACATTTTAAGTATGATACCGGAGCGAGAACTACAAAGCAATATTCCCTATTGGGAAGGTAGGGAAATTTACAGAGTCTGGGAGATCCCACAGGGAAATCAAGGAAACCTGTACTAAATAAATGGTTTCCAGAAAAGAAGGAACTCTCAGAATCCATGGGAAGCTGTAAAAAAACACAAAGCTTGTTCTCAGTAATTGCCACTAACTCCAAGGGGTGCACAGGCAGCCTGAAAATGCAGTGATGCAAGTAAAAAACACGGCATTTCTGGCACTCATGCTGGTCATAAAACAGAAGGCCCAGAATATGAGCTCAGATACAAGAGTGCTATTCCATTCAAATCTAAGGAATTTATAGCATATAACTGAGATCAGAACCTGGCCATGAGTAAATGAAACAAAAATAAGGTCTGTTCAGGCAGGAGAAGCAAGTTAGGGATTGTATAGTCCATCCAAAGATGAGCAGGTTCCACAGGTATTCAGCACAACAGTGATAGGTGTCACAAGTATAAAGACATACACTTATATATGATCAGCATTGCAACTTCTTTGGAAATGACTGTGTACCTGTAAAACGACATGAAATTACTGCAACCATGCCTTTAAAAACTCAGCATAAAATTAAAGACCATGAATTGAACTCCACATAAATTAGATGAAACTACTATGTATGTGCCTTGAAAACGTTAACATCTAACAACCAGAGTAATTGGAGTACTGGTGGAATCATCCCATACTTAAAATAGGAGATAGCTTGGAATCACAATCACGACAGAGTGGCCAATGTTGACTTTCTAACTGCACCCCTCCCTCCCCCCACTAGTTTAAAATTGAAACTTCCTTTTCTCAACCCCAGCTATGCAGAAGAATGTCGCGAAATCTCTAAGCTACAAACCTGGTTTCTCTGATAAGAGGGAAAGAGTACAATTTTTAAATAAAAATAGCCCAAAGAATGAGAAGTAGTCATGGGGACACAGTAAAAGAAAAGAGGTTGGAGGTGTCAGAGTTTAAGGGTAACTGCATCTGTATTCCCCCTCCATGATCCCTTGAGGGCACCCACTTAAGGTTTCTGCTTCCCCGTTACTTCTCTTGGGTAGAGACCTGCATCTCCTTCCCTCTTGATAAGCTGTCTTATACTGTGATATCCAGGGCCGGCTTTAGGAAGTGCGGGGCCCGATTCGAACAGTTTCGACGGGGCCCCATCAGGGATGACTTAAAAAATAAAAAAAAACACGTAAAAACAACACGTGGGGCTTGTACTCAGTGGGCCGCGCTCCTAGTCTTTGGCGGTGGGTCCTTCACTCGCTCCGGGTCTTCGGTGGCACTGAAGGACCCGCCGCCAAAGTGCCGCCAAAGACACGGAACGCTGCCGGGTGAGTAAAAATTAAAAAGGCGCCTCTAGCCAAGGAAGGGATTCTCTGCCACTTGCCCCCGACTATGGGTGGCCCTGCAACTGGGCGCGGGGCCCTCTTAGGCGCGGGGCCCGATTCAGGGGAATTGGTGGAATTGGCCTAAAGCTGGCCCTGGTGATATCCCCAGCAAGCCAGTCTGTGTAAAGACCAGCGACTGTGCTTTGCTTTCTCTCTGAGGGCTCTTTCTAAACAAGCACCTTTATTCTTAAGGTAAAAGCATTACAGAAAAAAACATGTAAAAAACATAAAAGTTCCAATGTGTATGTGAAAAGCTTACCAGAGATCACCCATCAGACTTATGGGGCCCTAGTAGGCCAAAGTCTTTCCAATCTTTCTTCAAGGGTCTCCTGAGTTTATAACTTTTTTCTTAAATACATAATTAGAACATTGTAATATGTTTTTATAAGTAGTAGTGTGGTTTCAGCATTGGCCTGCTAAACCCAGTGTTGTGAGTTCAATCCTTGAGGGGGCCATTAAGGGAACTGGGGTAAAAATCTGTCTGGGGATTGGTCCTGCTTTGAGCAGGGGGTTGGACTAGATGACCTCCTGAGGTCCCTTCCAACCCTGATAGTCTATGATTCTATGATTCTATATGCTGTTTTGACTGAGGTATAGAACATTTCATGATTTTTAAGCCAGTCATGATTTTTTGCAGTCTGACATGATTTTTGAACACTTGGGGTTGGCAATACTATAATTTAAAAAGGACAGCTCAGCCCCAATGCAGCACCTGCTATGCAGTAAAGGTCTCCCTTCATATAACTTTATCATTACCAGTCAGCGGACTGGAACACAGAAGATCAAGAAAGGTGACTCCTTTTTATTCTGTGTTTGTACAGGACCTATCACAATGGGATCATGGTCCCTGACTGGAGCTCTTAAGCAATACAGTAATACAAATGAATCATAGTTATTATTTTATTATTTCTCATTTTTATTAAGGGATACTTTCAATATAACAATCAGACTTTTTTTTTTTACCTACTATTGTTAGAAATGACACTGAGATTATTCCCATTGAAAGAGATTAAAGGAAATATTTTCTTTTCTGCATTTTCAGTTTGTTTACAGCTTTCAGTCCATAGTCATATTCCTTATCATTGTTTCCCCTGCAATACCCAGCAACAAAGAGAGACAAAATTAAAATAAAAAAAAATGTGATTTAACACTTCACCACATACATCCCAATATTGACAATAGAATCTGGGGCAGGAGTAGCTCATGAAACTAATTTTAACTCTTTTTTTTTAATTGACTAGATTTCAAGTTGACAGTGTCAGTGTAATTGCCCTATACAAATATGATAACAGAAATATCAGGACAGCTCTTTCAACTGTAAAGTGAGCCTCATACCTAGAAAAAGAATCTCATTTTGCATCATCATTTTTATTTTTATTCAGATGGCTGAAATGAGGCTAAAGTACCCGCTTGATATCAACATGACCCAGATCCTAACTTGTGGAAATGCAATGCATGCAGAGGATCTGTGAGGAATTTATTTGAGCATCTACTCTAAGTCTCTCATTCTGGGATGCACAGTAGTGTCAAAATGTTGTTTCATCAGCAGGCAACGAAACAAATGCTAGCACCAGGAATTCATTGTCCTGCATTCTGCTTAAAAAGCAAACCAGCAGATCATATGAAAACATGAACGCTCCAGAGTTTAATAGTAAAATACTGACAGACAGCACACGTGATGAAATGTGATGAAAAGAAAGAACTTATCTCACAAGGCTATGTTACTCTTGCAGATATGGAGAAAAGAAATCAGGAATGAAAAGGGGGAAAATCAGTGTCTCAGGCTTACTTCCTGTATACTTTATTAACGATACAGCTGTTACTCTTCTGAACACTGCTGATAAGACAGGCAAGCTTAACGCAAACATCACTTTCTATTGTCAATAAACAGACTACAACCTTAATAACGTTAAATAGTCATTAAAACTTGGGATGCAAGTCTTGGGATAGATCCTTTGCCCAAAATAACAGGGGCACAGCCCATGCCTCCATTCCCCTAACATATGTTCTCATGTGGGTGAATCTTGCTGATCTCAGTCTTCGACCATTAGAAGACTTGCCCTTGAGAAGAGTGTCCTTGCCAATAGTAAAAATAGTAAGTGGCCTGAACGCACACAGAGATGCCCTGGACTCACCCTTGACCATGACTAAACAGACCTTTTCTTTTCAACAACTACAAAAGACAAGGCAATCAGTTACCAATTAATTACAGTAGTTGCTCAATTAAAGGCAATCAGTTACCAATTAAATACAGTAGTTGCTGTGAGGCCACCTACAAGTTCATCACATCTGTGGGTTACCTTTTCTCCTGCCTCTTTTTCAATAAAGTTTTTGTTGGAGAAGATTTTATCTTGTTAATAATGTTCAACAACATCAAAGATTCATAAAGCCTTGACGTATGTTCTCCAACTAGCACATTATGCTCTGGTTTTATGGGAATCATCTGGACAAGGGAAAAGGTCTTGATTGTCGTTTAGTGGATGTATCACAAATGCAAATTCAAAGCTAGACAGTATTCATTTCTTCATGGAGGCAAATTTTTAAATTAGATTCTGGAAAAGGGCACTGTAAAATAAACTTTTAATTTCAATGCTAACATTCGGTAAGGGTTGAAAATTACAATAGGCCAGGTAGCATGTCAGCACTGATATACAACAACACTTTTTTCTGAGCACATAACAATTTGGAGAGCTAATAATAAAAAGAAGTGATGCCGAGATGATGAATGGATGCTATGCAATTAGACCTATTAGAATTCACAAGAGTCGACAGGCAATAATCAAAGCACTTTCATGCTGCCCATTGCAATTATCTTTGCACTTAAGAATCAACAAAGCACATAATGACTTGCACTCGATTAAGGAATTCATGAAAAATGGAATTTTAATTAGCATGTTGAAAATTTGGGCCATTTATTACTTTACAGGACAACAGATTGTGAAAACTAGTTGAATAGCCATAAGTGTTCAAGAGAGGTTCCCAGTGCAAGATGAATGCTGTGATGTTCCTGATGAGAAAAAATTCCTAATAATTCTCAATGAAATAACTCCTACTGAAGGAACATTCTGACAGAAATTTTATTGTATGAGGCTGATTAAAAAGAAAAACATTCTGTTGACATTTTGGATTACTGGATGACAAACACAGCTGATCAAACTACAATGACTCAAGGCATGTGCCACAATTGCCAGATCTATTTTTACATTCTTATCTGCTATATGAGTAGGATGATAATAGATTAACCTATCAGGAGAGATCTCCATATCATAAAATATACTCAGAATAGTAAAATAAGTGTTGGATTAAGTCTTCCTTTTAAAAAGCAAACACTTAAATAAGAGGTTGATTTAATTTCAAGAAGCTGCTTTCATAGCTATTACTTTTCATTGTGTTTATCTTAGAACAAAACAATTTATTCATATTCCAAGTTTATTAATTCTGAAAATTGAGCACTTGGGGGGAAAATCAGGGTTATTCTGCTGTGTTGGTGAAATCAGTTGATTATGCTGAACTCAAATACTGTATAAATGAATTCCACATTTTAAGTATGAAAAATATATGCACACTCATAACGTGAACAGTGCAGCTATACAAATATGAATAAAATCATCTATCCCAAACAAAATCAATGAAGAATCAATATAATTTAAAGCAACACATTTTATATAAAAAAGAAACATATCATACTACTGTATGCCATCTGTTCCTATGAGTCCAAAATACTTAAAACAATATTCACCATAGTGGAGGCAGGGCCGGCTCCAGGCACCAGCCCACCAAGCTGGTGCTTGGGGTGGCACCTGGAGGGGGGCGGCACGGCGCTCCGGCCCCCGGGGAGAGCGGGGCCACGGCCGGGCTCGCCGCCCTCCCCCCGGCCGCCGGCGGGGGAGAGCGGCGAGCCCCTGCCGGGGCTTGCCGCCCTGCCCCCGGCCGCTGGGGGGAGGGAGGAGCCCCCGCCGGGGCTCGCCGCCCTCCTCCCAGGGCTCCGGCCGCCCTCCCCCCCGGCGCCCTCCCCCCGGCCGCGGAGTGGGGGGAGCGGCGAGCCCCTGCTGGGGCTCGCCGCCCTACCCCCTGTGCTCTGGCCGCCGAGGGAAGAGCGGGCTCGCTGCCCTCCCCCCGGGGCCCCGGCCCCCCCCCCCCCCCCCGCGGGGGGGGGGGGCGGGGGGCGGGCGGCCGGAGGCTTTTGCCTTGGGCGGCAAAAAAGCCAGAGCCGGCCCTGAGTGGAGGCAGCATTTATATCATCGTATACATTTGAAAATGTTCTTCATACCCTTGCCTTCACTGAGTTTATCATCTGTTCTGTGATGGAGAATAAATATGCTAATTTTGGCTTAAAACTTATTGAATCTGTGATACAGAAATGTCAGTTGATGCTATTAAACAGTCAACATTTACTCACACTTATCACACTGTGGTATTCAAGATATACAGTGTAGTTGTAGCTATGTCAGTCCCAGGACATTAGAGAGACAAAATGGGTGAGGTCATATCATTTACTGGACCAATACCCCCCACAATACCCCCCACAATACTCCTTTCAAGATCCATGGATGCTACACATGCCTATCACAACATGTGGCATACCTCAGTACGAGCATTTAATACCCAGTAACAACTATGTGGGCAAAAAATCACTATGCTCTCGAATGAACTCACAGAGGAAAATGATAACAGACAAAGACATCCTATCACCTGAATGTGAACACTTTTCACAAAGCGATCACTCTATATCTGATCTATCAGTCCTCATCCTCAAAGGAACCCTGTACAGCACTTTCAAAAGTGGGAGATTAAATTCATTACTCTGCTAGACACTAAAAATCACGGACTGAACAGGGACACTGGATTTATGACTTATTACAATCTGTAATCCACTAATCTCCTCTTTTTTGTCCTATGACTGCAAAGGTGATAACGGGACACTCTACCTTACCTTACAATATATGCTGACTACTTATGCTAAACAATCTGTTCCACCTTGCATTTTCCCAGCCCTGAAGAAGAGCTCTGTGTGGCTCAAAATCTTGTCTCTCTCACTAACAGAAGTCGGTCCAATAAAAGATATTACCTCATCTACCTTCTCTCTCTTGTATTCAAGATATGTCATTCAAGTATAGAGAAATGCCTTAGTATCTCTTTTAGAACTGTGGTAGCTGTAGGGAAATTTTGACATTCTAACAGAATCGCATCTCTGGTATAGTAACTACTCAAAGTGGTTCTATTATAGAAGTCTCTACATTTGCACTAAAAAAAAAAAACCACATTGGGCCTTGTTCTTAGGTCTACTCCAGCTGCTTTGTGTAAAAATGGCACCATGAGTAGCCTGGAACGCACCAAATCCAATCCCCTCAGAATTCTTCTTCCAAGAGGGAAAACGTCAGAAAACGTAGAGTCACCATCTCAGCCAGCCCACTATTGGCCCTAGCATAGGTGGCATATCTGGGAGGAAAGGAGCCAAGGTGTCATTATGTCCCTGAAATCACCAGTTCTTGGAATGCCCCCTTGGACATGTGGGCAGCTGGGCATAGCTGCCCAATTTTACATCAGGCTGTAACGTACACCAGGAACAGACAAACCCAGGGAAACAGAAAGTTGATGTTAAGCCATCTCTGCCTCCCTCTCCACATTCTGGTCCTTTGCCAAGGGTAACTTGTTCAGTCCTGAGAATCTGGGGCTGTGTCTTGTAGGACATTTAACAGTCTGCTGAAAACTTTAGCTTTTTCACATCTGATGTTCTTGTAGTTTACAAGAGGGAAAAATAATTGATCTACTTTGCTGGAGTTAAACTTGAGCAATTTCTGTGAACATTATGGGATTTGACTGGTCTAGGTGTTATAGTTAAAATGCTTTTTTGGAAAGGACTTGAGACTGGTAAATCTCTTTGAAATCCCAGGATAAGCACAAGGGGGAATAGATCAAAACGACTGAATATCTTACCTCAGAAAACATATGCTATCATCATTTTTGATTTTGAAAGCACAATACAATTAACATATAGTAAGTTTACAAAGAACATGTTTACTCCAAAGATGCTTTCTAGATTTCTACAAAAATCTGTTAAACAATGACATAAGAAAGCAGAATGCTACTGAGATGAGATTGTAAGTGAACATGAACTAAATGGATGGTTTAGACACAACAAATCTGCATCTTGGCAGGGGGTGACCCAGATGACCCTTGTGGTCCCTTCTAACCTTATGATTCTTTGATTCTAAATGATTCTCTGTACGACAGAGGTTACAAGCTGATGCTTAGGTACCTTAATAAAATTAGGGATTTGATTAATTTAAAGACTTCCTTGAAGCAGCTGTTATTTTACTGTGGATGCATTAATTCATGCATAGAATACATATTGTTGAAAATGAGCATTAAGAATTTAACAGATAATGCATATGAAAAAAGTACACATCTAAACAGAAATCTGTGATGGGCATAATATAACCTTTGCTCAGAGCGCCACACAGGGAATAAACATGGAGATTTTTCAAAATCAAAGAGCAGCTAGGCACCTGACTCCCATTGAAAGTCAACAGGATTTTGGCACCTACCTTCCATTTGATCTTTTGAAATCCACTATTTCACCACGCTCATTAAGCAGCAGCAACTAGGTTGCAAGGAAGAGACTGCAGGTTCCTCGCAACTAGCCGTTGTTTCCAACCCCTCAAAAATGTTCTTACACATATTCATCACCTCACATCCTTTTCCTAAATAAAGTGTGGTAATTTAAACGAGCACAGGGTGGGGAGAGTATTATATGCATACACAGACCCACTACGCACAATAATATTGGTGACTGAAGAAATGCTCAATGTATTTTACGCTGAAAACTTTTCACATAGTAATCCCTGAACAGAGTTCCTAAGGGAGACATTGGGTTCTGTCCTTCCTACACACGGAGGAAAAAATCAGCTACAACACACTTTAATATTAAATTGTTTGGGGATTTTTTTTCTCCCCTTCAGAGAATGAAATCTGATGCACTTTACAGAACACCAGATAAGGGTTAAGAGAGCTTCATCAAAGCTAATGGGGAAATGCCAGTGACTTGTCTAAAAAGGAAAAGAAAGCCAATTCAGCATCCTTGTGGCCATGTCAAAAGGAAATGTCCTCTGAGCTGTATGACTGGAAAGTGCCTAGCATTTTAAATGCTACCACAATCTAAATAAATAATAAAACTACCAGTTACATTAAGTCCCATTTTCAAAGGTGACTGAGGCACCAAGGTGTCTAAATCGCACTGAAAGTTAATGGGACTTAGGTTCCTAAGCCACTTTTGAAAATAGGATTTAAGGGTACCCACGTCACTTAAACATCTTTGAAAATTTTACTGATGCTCTTTAACCTGAGTTATTTTCAGAAAATTCTCTTGCCGCTGAGATCTCGCTCATTCCTCATGTGTAATACTTTTTATTTATATATTTATTTTGGAAGGGGAGGGTTGTTGTTTTTGCTATTTTGCTTCAAAACTGTATCTGACTATCAGCATGATCAATAAAGAGCTGCTTCTTTAGACTGTCAGAGGCAGAATAAATAAGGAATATCACTTTTGACCGACTATGTGCTGTTGGCATAATGCTACAGATTCTGTATTCGCTTAATTTTGAGCATATAAAGTAATCCAATTCTTGTTCAGTTGGAAGAAAAACAGGCAAAAAAGTATAACTTCATCACCTGTTAGCATTCAATTTACCTTCTGCCCACTAAAGAGAATGTCAGTATTGGCAAGTACAGTAACTATTAATGCGTTCTTTATACAGCATTGGTAATACAGCAAATAGAAAAATTCAGTCATGTAGTTTTAATTTTCTGATTGTGATGGAGTATACAGCTCCTAGGGACTCCAAGGTCCTGCTGCATTCCGTCCCAGTAGTGTTCCTAGGAGGAGGTATCCAGGCAGACAAATGGCCTACTCTTGAGGGATTAATTCCAAGTCATGGCTCAGAGGCAGCTCAGGGAGACACTGCCAGATGGGAAAAAATTAAGTACAGCGATCACTGCCTTTTTAAGAGTATGTTGCCTTCAAGAGGGAAAAGAGGTAAGGAGGGGGATGTGCTGACTGGAAGCCACGGCGAGGAGCTTTGGGGAAATACAAGAGATACCCTGCAGAATTTATACTGTTTGGTTTTGTATTGCTATGTTTACTGCCTACAAAACTCCATGAATGGGCTGCAGTTAGAGACTTTTACCAACCTGGCATCAGTTTGGGTTAAACCAAAATTCCTGTAATAAATTCCTACTGGGAGAAGGGGTTCATGTGTTCACCTTTGAGCCTACAATGGCATTTTTTCTCTCCGATCATTCTGTCTCTGCCCTGCTAACATGTTCATGTATAGTATAGTGATTTTCTAACAAGGGATTTACTCAAAATATATGGTTGTTTTTTTTTACAAGTATGATGTTTATAACATAATTAGAAATAAAACAATTAACATATTATTAGTAAATGGAATTGTAAAACCAGCCAGCAATCATGAGATTTGAGTATTATATTAATCAAAATATCAGCTGTAATAAATACAGATAAGATAGAACAGAGCCACAGTAGGTACAGACTTCTTCAGGGTCAAGTAGAGGAGGTTTATGCAATACTGTAGATTCATTGTCATGTGAACAAGCCTAATCTGATCTGCTTTTCCTGCTGTATTGGTGTTTGAAGACGGTATCATGAAAGTATATGAGATGACAGTTCTGCCCATATTAATTGCTCCTGCAATACCATCTACAGTGTCCTTGAACACCAAATTTCACTGTGGAATTATAATCAGTTAGTTAAGAATGTTACCAGCTTTTTTAAAAAAATAAGCATCTTAAGGTTTTATTAAGTATTGACAGCACTGGAATGCTTCTCTCCCAGATGGCAACACAATTGACTGCTGTTCCCTCACCTAATATAGTGCTGTTTATCCTCTGAATGTCCCCAATATAAAATTGTTTTAATCTTTTGTTGCTGTTGTAAAGCTTGAGCTACTGTGGGACAACATAATTTAGTGTCAGTTTTTGGATGTACGGTACGAGACAGATACAGAATAATCCAGGCTGTATGTCACCAATAATTCAGTTTATGGATGAGTGACAATGGAGTTCCAGATTATTAGCTGAACGGCACAATATTTTACCTCTTTTAGCATTGAACCAAGGTGTACTTGTGCAGTACTTGGTAGATTTTCTGTGCATTTGCTTTCAGCTCCCTTTTCCCTTCCATTAGCCTATTAAAAGCTTTATGATCCTCGTGCTGTCTGACTGCACTGTGCTGCCAACTGGAAAGAAACATCACTTTGATTTGAAAGATTTGATGTTCTCTTCTGCTTGTTCTTGTACAAGTTATGAAGAGGTTATGAAATCAAATACAGTGTGCATGTGAGAACAGCTGAGCTGAGGAATGGAGTTTCATATCAGTTCCTTAATGAAGACACAGTGAGGGAGAGAGGATATTTAAAATAGAATTAGTTACCTTTCTAGACTTAGAGTTCACGATATATATTGTGTGTGTGCACACACACACTGAATGTGTGCTATTAAGAAGCTAATACTTGCCTACTACTGTTATTTCCTGTTTTGAATAGAGGATGAAATATGTGGTAACCCATATGCAACTGTTTTTGTAACTGTGAGCAAATGTTTTCTTTAATTATATATACAGAGAGAGAGAGAGAGAGAGAGAGAGAGAGAGAGGAAAACCAAGAAAATCAATCCTAAAGCTAAATAAAAAGTATAGGGAAAATCAATATAAATCAGATAATTCTTGGTTTGTATTTGTTAGACTGTTTAATTGTCTGGTTTTGAAATAGACCAACTACTCCCTACTCTAAGCAAAACCTTTATTTAAACTTTAGCTACTAGACTGAAAATGCCCTTGGGAGTTATGTTGATCCTTCACTTATACCTGGAAGGCAGGAATCATCAAAAGAAAGAAAACATTTCCTTGCTTCCACGTCTGAGGACTTGGTCCTTCAATGCAGATTTCAATGGGAGTTCCAAGCAATCACAGCATGCCCTGTAGTGCCCTATGTCAGCACTTTCTTTAATACCTACTAAGTCAAGTCTATATGCCAGAAAATCAAAAATATAGCCTTATATTTATAGGAAAACATCAAAAACAGTTTAGATACATGAGCCCCCTCTCAGAAAAGATGGACCAGATGGGTTAGATGGACCATTGGTCTAATCCAGTATGTCCATTCTTATGTTCTTCTGAAAAGGAACAGGCTGATAAATAAAGCTGTTCCCACACTGCATATCTCATCTAAAAGAATTACACAGGTAACAGCCCTGCATTTTTGTTATCAATGTAGCTATAAAAGTAATGGTGTTTCAAAATGTTCTGCGGCCATCATCTTGTGACCTTGGGGGAGGAGGGGAGAGAGAACAGCGCTTTTTTAAAAAAAAAACCTACAAAGATAAATCTCTGCCCCTGCAGGCTGAATACAGGGGTGGAAAGTAAAGTAGCAAGATTGCATCCATGAAACACCATTAAGTAATGAGTTACACAAAGAATACAGGGGCTTTCTAGTCATTGGAACATAAGCCCTTTCTATAACAGTTAACCTAAGGTGTTTACTTTAGTGCACTCACATTCATGTAAACACATTCCAGAAGGGTAGCACCAGAACACCCCGATACAAGGTTATGGTGTAAACACACTCCCCAAAGATGATACAGGGACACACTGACTCTTCCTAAAGATAAGGATGATGGATAGAGACATTTTGATCGAACCGACATGTACGAGGTAAAGGGTGGTAACTAACCACAGCATAGGGGTAATCCATAACTTGTTTGTATCAGTTTATAAAAGAGGGGGTCACAGAGGGAGTGTGTTTGTCTGGCTGAGGGGGTAGCAAAAAGTCCCGCCGCTCACTGAGCTGGTCCATTGTCACAGGCACACATGAGCCAGGGTAATTGTAGACATTGATCCGGGGAGCTACGACCGTGCTTTGTTGGCAATAAACATGGCTGAGCATCTTTGCCACTGAACCGAGTCTGTGGGCTCTTTGGACAGTTCGATCGGCGTCTGCTGTACCGATTATCTTGCCAGAGCCGGTGCAGCATGCAGAGAGAACACACACATGGCCAACAACTGACAACACCCACAATATGTTACCATTAGACGAAGCTGCAGTGTATTATTTAAAAACGCTCCTTTATGAATATTTTTATATGGCTGTTATTCCCCCATACCACATATTTCTATTTTATGAGAGTGATTGTCTCAACAAAGGCTCCTTGGAGCTATCCCTCATGGGGACATCAACTGCTAAGACTTAAAATCAACATACTTGTTAGTGGAAGCACACTATTATCCAGTGACTTGATATTCCAGCTAAAGAGCATGAGGTCAGTTTCTCTTCGCTGAGTTAATACTTCCACAGAATAATTCCCTGGCTGGCATGTCAAGATCAAATCACCTCACTGAATGGCAGAACCAGTGGTAATAGGGACTGAACAATGATTCTGGTCAGTATAAACACAATGACTGCCCTTAACATATTTGGGGACTGGGGCTGATTCTGCACTGCATTTCAACAGATTTCTACCAATATTGCTCCACTGAAGACATCTACCAATATTGCTCCACTGAAGACATCTATCTCTCACAAACCAAAGGTGTGACCCCAGTGGAAAACTGGTGTAAGGCAGAGGAGAATCAGGGGCACCGTTCATTATGTTCTTGGGGAAATATTAACTTTCACCAGTGGATGATAAATTCTTAATCAAATCTAGAGAGAATTTACAGAGGCAATTTTAATACTCTTAAAATTTATGAGAAGAAATAATTGTCCTATAAGCCCAACAGAAGGAGCTGTCCTTATGGGGTTTGAACTGTATTCAGTGATTTCATTAATAAAGCTATACAAGAAGCCGGCAGATCTCTTTTTCACACCATTCAAAATACTGTTCCACTGTGAAAGGATAGGACTAAAGGAAAAAAGACAAAAAGATTGAATTGAAAAAAGAGTTTGTACACTATAACAACCAGTAGAGAAACACTTTCCCCCACTTCCTCCTTATCCTACAATGCAGGAAACAAACTAAACATTGAAATAGAGTGCTGATTAAAGACCCCATTAAGCAAAGCTCTTAAGCACATGCTTAACTGTAAGCACATATCTAAGTCCATCTCTAGTCAGCAAAGTGGTTAAGGATATGATTGCATTTAAGTGTAGAATGTTGTAGACAGCATCAGCTCAGATGGACTCAAGCTAAAACAGTTTATGTTGCAAACAACTGGAACAAACAATTTTGGTAATATGCCGGTGACAGTTGTTGCGTGTGGATACAAAGCACTGTACAGGAGTCGCAAGCAATATGTTTTTGCCTAGCAGTGACAGAGCCCTGAAGTGATTCAATACAATTGATGGAAAGATGGTACCATGGAAGTCTGGTCCCAAAACCTCTCTGCCATTGGGAGCTATAATACTACTAGCAACCTTAGATTTATACAGCACCACAAGAATATAAGAACGGCCATACTGGGTCAAACTAAAGGTCCATCTAGCCCAGTATCCTGTCTTCTGACAGTGGCCAATGCCAGGTGCCCCAGAGGGAATGAACAGAACAGGTAATCATCAAGTGATCTAGCCCCTGTCGCTCATTCCCAGCTTCTGGCAAACAAGAGCCTAGGGACACCATCCCTGCCCATCCTGGCTAATAGCCATTGATGGACTTATCCTTCAGGAATTTATCCTGATGGATTCCAAAGCTCTTTACAGACTCCCAATTATACACAAACTACACCCAGCAGGAACTTCAACCATCCTGAAATGATAGTGTGGAAAGTGCACAGCAACATTCAGGGCCGACTCTGGCTTTTTGGCCGCCACAAGACAAAAAAAAAACAAAAAAAAACGGGGGGCCAGGACGGGAAAGGAAAAAAACAACAACAGGGATCGGGGCGCCGGACCGCGGGTGCAGGGGGACCGGCTAGCGGGGGGGAAGGGGAGGGAGCGGGCGGGAGAGAGAGAGAAGGGGGGCGGCCAGGGCTACAGCGGGGCGCTGCCTCGCGGCCCCTCTCACCGCGCCACGCGCCACCTGCCACCTGCCACCTGCCGGGAGGGCTCCGCTCCGGTCGGCGGGGAGGGAAGGGCGAGGACTGCCCTGCGGGGCTTGCTGCAGGGCGCTCCCATCCTCCACGCCGCTGCCCCCTACAGGGCAGCCGGAGCGGGGAAAAAAAAAAAAGCAGCCGTGCTGCCCTAGGATTGGGCAGAATGCTGCCTCGTTCAATCTGCCGCCCCAAGCACCAGCTTGCTCGGCTGGTGCCTGGAGCCGGCCCTGGCAACATTACGCAGTGGTTTAAAGTGGGAAGTGAACTGAAACTGCAAGGGGAATTTAGATAGGCAGAATATAATTACCCACATCTGAATCTGGCCAGAGGAAGGTGATGGTTAGCATCCATATTCATATGAAGAATGTTGTGGAATACTTAATGATCACAAGGAGCCAAGGACTCTACCCTAGACTTCATCCAAAAGATGGAACCTCCAAAAGTGCAGTGCGCTATGCCATTCTGATGTCAGCACAGACTCGGTGGAAAGACCATAACTACCGATCTACAACAAAAATTCCAGCAACACATAGGTCTCCAACCCAACTACTCACTCAGCCCAACTCTACACAGCTTGTCAGAGCTAACAGGATCACATGACAGGACAGTATGGCTACAGCCCAGTAACATTATACTATAAATATTATTCAAGGTCCGAAATCAGGAGCTAACATCAATAAGGCAAATATGGCTAAATCATACTTATCAGTATTGTAAATTGATATGCTATAAGATTGTGCAATTTTTTTATCTATTATTGTCGTGCACAAAACATTATAGCAGTACTAGGGCTGTCAAACAATTAAAAACATTAATTGCGATTAATCATGAGATAAAAAAATAGTTGCGATTAATGGCAGTTTTAATCGCACTGATAGACAATAATAGAATACCATTTATTTAAATATTTTTGCATGTTTTCTACATTTTCAGATATATTGATTTCAATTACAACACACCCTTACTGCTGCGCTGCTGCTGCTGCAGCTCCAGTGTCTGGCACTCGATCTGTGGCTCGAAGCGGGTTCTGTGGTGTCACACGGGGGCTGCATCTTGCCAGAGCCCACAGTCATCCAGCAGCCCTCTGGCTGTTCCTGGCACACCTGGGGTGCCATTTCAGATTTTGGTTTGAGTGTGTGTGTGTGTGCGCATGTGTTGGGGGGAGGCCGAGTGTGTGTGTTGGGGGGAAAGAGTGTGTGTGTGTGTTAGGGGAGTGCTGTTTCTTTAAGCAAAGCACTCAGGAGCCCGAATGCTTTTGCAGCCAACAGCAGCTGCTGTTGGCAGCCAGCAGGAGCAGCAGACAGGCTCCTCCTGTTCCCCAACCCCAGCTCAGCATTGACCAGGTACACAGGCGGGGGGACACCCAGAAATCAGCCTCCCCAACCCCAGCTCTCCGCAGCAGACAGGAGGCAGGCTTCTGGTCCAGAATAGCTTGGCCCGGGGCGACTCCATGGGGGTGGGAGGGAGGGGAGATGGGAGAAGCAGTGGAGCAAGGCAGTGGGAAGAAGGCACCCCTGCCCCAGAGACACGCAGCAGTGCCTCCCTGAGCATGGCACCCTGGCCAGTGGCTCCCCTTGCCCACCCTGCCCTGTCCAGCAGGGAGGAGATAGTGCAGGCAGCAGGGTGCCTCCCTCCCTGCCTGGCCGTGTCCACGGCCACCTCCCGTCTCCAGAGGTGTGAGATTAATGCTTGTTTAAAAAAACCACATTGATTTGTTTTGAGTTAATCACATGCGTTAACTGCAATTAATTGACAGCCCTAAGCAGTACACATGATTTTCACTTGTAAAGTCTTCATTTAGTAGTATAATCCTTTATTTATGCACATTTATCAGTAAAAGATAGAATTCATAGACACAACAGAGACAATACACTGTAGTAGATTAATCTAATCTTTTTCATTACAGAAGAATGTAGTTGCCGATTACTTTCCTTTAAATAGAATTATAGTTAATGTTTCATAATACACGATGCCAAGTTTATTCTCTCCTCTCCTGCCACCTACGTAGCACGAGTATATTTTGAAAGCCAAGCTTTCCTGGTTTGGAATACAGAAATAATGTCTTGCAAGCAGGGGGCCCAAAAAGAGAATGTTTGTGCACACAGGAAAACTGTTTAGACAAAAGTACACGATTATTATCTGGAAAAAAATCAAATGAGGCATTCTCTGTTACAGCGTTAATAAGTCTTATAATATGTCATATGTGATACTGACCTACATATCTGCCGAATCTTTAGCCTCAGTGCAAAGTCTGTACTTTCTCCAAGAGCAAGAACAATGCATTCACCATGTTCAATTTGCTCAGGGTAAACAATGTTGTAGGGAAATCTCCAGGCAATATATTGTGAAAAAGAGGAGGTGTAGAGAGTCTGACGCCTGCTGAAAGCTCACCTGGAATCCCTTAAGTTATAAATAATGCTGTTCTGCTCTCTCGGCGCTAGCAGAGATTGATGTACTTGGCTTTCCAGTAACAAATATCCAACAAGTTACTGAAGTGGGACTTTCGTATTATTTCTTATAATGCTGAACCCTTTGACTTGTCTCTTTTGCTCTCTCATTATTTCTTATCTCATGGGGCCAAATGCAAAGCAGATAGAATGGAAGACAGGAGAAAATGAGAAAAATTAAGAGAAAGTAGAAGACAGGCTTTGGAGAAGCAGGAAAGTATTAGAAAAAAAAAAAACAATTGAGCCAGCTGGAACAGTTCCTATAATAGAAACTTCATTTGAAATTAGGCTACTCCAAAGCATGCTAAGCTGAAAACATAAACACAAGAAGCAGTGAAGGACACTCCTTGTTTATTAGCAAATATTCAAAGTCAAATTTTTAAAGGTTGGCTTACAAAGCTCCCTATTTTTAGTGACAAAATCAGGTCACCGCACATGCACACAGATACTGATTATGCAATCACCTTAGTGGAATGTGTATATGTGACTTTTTGCAGGTGAACTGAGATTTAAACCTTAAGCCTCAATGTGTATTTTATTCCAAGAGATTAAAAAAGGAAAGAAATCAGAACAGAGTATGCTACATAATACAAACTGTTTCAGTGGAAGTCAACACAATGAAATTTTTCTCATTTTGATTGATTCTTTAGTAAACGCAGATGATTAATGTGTTATTTCAGCAATAACCGCTGAGGACTCTACTACAGGATCAAGCAGATGGAGAAGTGGAAATGTAGGGCTGGAGAAGCGTATACATAGACAAATATCAGCATATGAGAGCAATCACTGAAATCACTGACAGTAAATAACAGATCCCTGCCTCGGCATAATCTAGGCTTTGATGGGTCCTGACAATTTCCTGCCACACTGTCATAGATGCAGATAAGTACAAGTGGAGGCAGTGTGTGTTGTGAGGGTTCAGAGACAGCCTGCAAGCCAGAATGGTGCTCACACCATATAAAAGAGAATAAAAGAGCATCAAGCAGGGTGCCGGAAACCTATCCCTGTGCCACTGTGCTATTTCTTTAACTTGTTTTACCTCTTGCTCATGTTGTTTAATGCGAGCCTCAGGCTGAAATTACAGTGTTGGCCTAGCTCAAGGGGAGTTGAATTTTGACTGAATTAGGAAATTTGCACAATAACTGTGTCATAACTATAAAGGGAAGGGTAACAGCCCTCCTGTGTACAATACTATAATCCCTCCTGGCCAGAGACACCAAAATCCTTTTACCTGTAAAGGGTTAAGAAGCTCAGGTAACCTGGCTGACACCTGACCCAAAGGACTAATAAGGGGACAAGATACTTTCAAATCTTGGGGGGGGGGAGGCTTTTGTTTGTGCTTTTTGTTTTGGGGGTTGTTCGCTCTTGGGACTAAGAGGGACCAGACATCAATCCATGCTCTCCAAATCTTTGAACAAGTCTCTCAGATTTCAAACTTGTAAGTAACAGCCAGGCAAGGCCTGTTAGTTTTATCCTTGTTTTCTTAACTTGGAAATGTTCCTTTTGCTGAGAGGATTTTAGCTCTGTTTGCTGTAACTTTGAACTTAAGGCTAGAGGGGGTTCCTCTGGGCTCTTTGAATTTGATTACCCTGTAAAGTTATTTTCTATCCTGATTTTACAGAGATGATTTTTACCTTTCTTTCTTTAATTAAAAGCCTTCTTTTTAAGAACCTGATTGATTTTTCCTTGTTTTAAGATCCAAGGGGATTGATCTGGACTCACCAGGAATTGGTGGGGGGGGGGAAGGGAAGAGGGAGGGAATAATTAATTCCTCCTTGGTTTAAGATCCAAGGGGTTTTGGATTAGTGTTCACCAGGGAATTGGTGGAGGAGTCTCTCAAGGCTACCCAGGGAAGGGAGTTAGCACATTGGGAGTGGTGGCAGCAAAAGCAGATCTAAGCTGATAGAGAAGCTTAGAGGTTTTCATGCAGGCCCCCACATCTCTACCCTAAAGTTCAGAGTGGGGAAGGAGCCTTGACAAACTGAGTGGACCTCAGGGCCTTAATTGATCACCATGTTGAGAATGAGAAGTTTAACAATGGTAGGTTTCCCATACCTGAGGAAGGAGAACAGGTGCAATGTCTGCTTTTCTCTAAAGCTGCCAGCAAGATTCCCTTTGTTCACAGTTGTTTAGGATGCTTAACATAATGAAGTTTTCTGGATAGTAAACCTGCTATTTTGGGCCAACTTGGAGAAGCCAATATGAATTTTGTGGTCCCTTGTTAAGAGACACAAGTGGTAGAAGAAGCTTTCACTGACAGTTTCAGTGCAACGGAAGATCTCATTTCATATCCCATGCCCACATATGGAGTGAACGATCACAAGTGATATAGACCTTATGGTAGTGCTTCTGCTTCTTTCATATGTATTGTAAATCAATATCTAAATTGTTTAGCCATCTAACTGCTGCACCTAGGGTAGCGAAGTGTTGCAGTCCACTCTACCGTCTTCAAATTGTGCACTCCTCCACCACATCGGACTGCCTGCATCATTGCCCTGCAGTCATATTGCGAAGACTGAGCTAGGCCAAATTTCTGCATTGTGGTAGCCATTCTGCCTGTTCTTGTCAGCAGCCCTATTAAGCCTCATCCCAGATCTGCCTTCTAGGTTGAAAACAGCTGGATGGAAGTTAGGGATTCAGCATGCCTGTCTCTATCCCAGAGATGCTGCCACTCTGCGAGGATGTCGCTATCAGCCCTGATAAACCGTTGTTCATTAGAGACTGGCACTAGGCTGGCAGCACTGGATTGAAAGGCCTTGCATGAATGGCCAATGCAAAAGGTTGACACGAAGGTTGGTAGGAAATGCAAGTGTAGGTGGCTGGAGGTGAGCTGATCTTCTTATTGGAAGCGTGTGTTTCTATTTTAGAATCATTGCCAGGTTTGTGTGCAGCAAGTGGTTTTCATCTGTCATAGCCCTCCATGAACTTTTAAGGGTACTGGCATCTTGTCAAAGTTTTGAGGGAGCTATATGAGCCAATAAATATCAATGAGATGTTAATATGCAGCTCAGACAGACACTAAACGGTACGTGTGGCAGTCTTCAGCTCTGAATCAACAAGATGAGTATGCTGACTTCTACCCCAAACTGCTGCACAATATTATACTGGAGCAAATACCAGTACCAGGGTTGAGGTTCATAAGACATTTGCCTCTCATTTGCCTCTGTTCCCCAGGAGATTAGTGCTAGCTTCTGGATCAAGGCAATGTGGGAGGTGATCTTTCTCTTTACGTGTTCTACTTGGGATCAGTCAGACAGTAGCCCAGTTTGACTCCTAAATAAGTGACAACTGACTGGAAACGGAACGGGACGATCTTCAACCCAGACTGCAAAGGGTTAATGGCCAGGTGATTGTTCAGATGGAACATTGTGGCCACCACCTTAGACTTACTTAATGTAAGTCTCCATTGATGAAGGTAAGTGACCAGAACATTCATGTCCTGGCTGAGTGACCGTTCAATATCATGCCGATTGTTATCCACATAAAAAAGACAGATGACGTGTATATATGTACTTCTCGGCCTTAGTATGTGTGGGTTGTAAGTATATATGTTTAAAAGGAGAGGAGCTCTCAAGAGGTGAGCCCAAAATCAAGTCATTTGTCTAACACAAGACATCAAAGATTCCTTCGAGAAGGGCAACAAAGTTGGCTCTGTTCTGATGGATCTGTCACTTGCATATGATACTGTCTGGCATGTGGGGCTGACCACAAAGTTATTACAGACTATTCCCTGTAAGCTCATGGTGCAGTTAATCATTCAAATCAGAGCTTCATTTTGTAAGCTGGAGACAAAGTTAGCTGACTTAGGCATCGCCATAATGGACTCCCACAAGGATCAATTTATGATAGTGCTGACAGTATGTAAGAACCAGAGATGAAATTAAAAACAAGATTTGGACTGGCTTCCAGATTTCTCACACTCTGCAATTTGAGGTTTTGGTTTGTCCATTATAGGAATAGAGGTAATAAATGTGGATGTTCCAGCCCATCTCCAAAGTTCAGAGGTGTTGGTTTCTGGAGTTTGGGCCTGGGCTCATCTCTGGCGATGCAGATTTTGGACTGAGGCTTTCTAACAGAGGAGCATGAAAATTAAATCTAAACACGTGAAGTTAACCAACGACAGAGTTCCGTGTTTAACTCAGACTTTGATTCTTATATATTAATTTTAGTGTGTGTGGGTATATATATATATATACACACACCTACCTATCCATGAATACAGAGCATGTATACACAGGGACACGCTGTTCTTTCTTTCTTTCTTTCTTTCTTTCTTTCTTGTTAGTTCTAAAAAAACCCGACAGTTTTCAGTAAGCAGAACCTGAAAGTGGAATCTTGAGTTTTTAGGGTGCTTTATTGCTGATCTCCAGGAGGAACAGAAACTAATGAGAAAAACAAAGTCCCTCTAATCCATTTTTGCTTGCAAAGTCTTTTCTATAATCCCCGCCTTTGTTCCCTCATTGTAGGGTGTTCACTGAATTTACATTTCACAAGTCTCCCCAAACATTCCTTTCATGTTGTTACTGACACAATAGATAACCACCATACCTGAACCTACTACTTATAAATAAACAAAAGGATCTTCAAAGTTTTCCTGGCTTTGAAAAAATGTAAGTCATTAATACTGAACACATTCAACTACTTAAGGATATACTTGCTCAAAATACCGGGAAAGAAAAATTGAGAATGCAAGCAAAGATTCACAATTTTATAAGGCGAATGGCTGATAGGTAACCTGATCAGGGTAAATATATTGCTAAAATGCAATTGTGAATAATTAAAAAGAGGTAACAGTGAGATGGTGATAGCTGGTGACAGAAAATTATTTACCATAAAAACTAAAGAGGATTATGTGTTGTACACGTGCCCTGGGTAAGTCAACGGCAAAATGGCAGATGAAATGTAGCATGCAAAGGAATGAATATGGGTAAAAATAATCTTAACTTTTCAGACAAATTGATCGAGTTTAATCTTTGAGGATCTTTTTAAGATACAGACCTTGAAGCCACTATAATAAAATTCAGTTATAAAAAAGTGCTGGGATCCTTTCAGAAAAAAGAGAAATATTAAATTTTAATATCTTAATATTAAAATAATGAGCCTGAACTAAGTACTGCAGTCCATTTTGGTCACTTTACATCACAAATTAAATAGCTGTGGTTAAAGAAGACTAGTGAAAAGCTACAAAAATGGTTTAAGGATCTGCATTTTTTACATATGAAGAAAAATTGAGTGGACAGACATTCAGGTTGGAAAGGAATGATTAAAAGGAAATTCATTGATGTGCATATGAATCAAACTATGAAAACAAATAAGACACTCCGAGACTTGCAACTAAAGCACTGAACTGGGCCACACATTGTTTTTGTACTGGTAACAGTTATGAGGTTTTTTTAAACTGTTTTTATCCAAGTAGTCACAGCAAGTTACAACCCCCTCATTCCATTTCCACATGGGAATCAACAATACCGGTATAAGCACATTTATACCTATATAACTGCAGTCCACTTTGGGTCTGTCCATAATTACATAACACATTAGGGGATGGATGGGTCCTTAATTTTGCGTATTTGTCTCAGTGTTACAAAGTTTTACAAGGAGTGTTGGGTCTTAAAAAAAAACAACAACCAAAAGTGCATTATTAATTTATGGACAGCTCCCTCAGGGGGTTGTATCGTGTGCCAGATTTGGAGCTGCCCTGTGATAATTTATGAACATGGTATGTTGGCCTGGTTATTGGGATGTTTACTGTATGAATATATTGGTTTAGCCCAATACGGGGCTGTTTGGAAAAAGAGACAGGAAGGAAAAGAATGGCTCAGGATAGCCACCTTTCAGCAAACAATTAAGAATTGTTAAGGGACAATGCCAGAATTATGAACTTGATGATTTTGACTCTGTCTCCAGTCAACCTATAAAATCACACTTGCAAAATTGGGCTTGACCAGCATAGAAAAAGGCCCACAAACACAGAACAAAAGAACTCCAGTAGGATTAAAAGAGGGACACACTCTCAAGAGAGAGGCAGGAGTTATTCAGGGGAACCAGAGAGAGACACAGGACCTTATTAGGCTGCCTAGAGGTCACCATCACAGGATGGCAGATCTTTAGATAAGATAGACATGAGTACAGACTGCTGTTTTAAAATCCCTTTTCTCTAAAAGCTTCTTTCCTACTGCTAAAATAATCAAAACTTTTGTTTTAAGAAGACTGTCTGGTCACTGTATATTACTGGTCAGAGACTCTCAAAGAGAAGAACCACAGGTGCCAACCTCAGTCATTCCTGCAGGCAGGGCCGGCTCTAACTGTTTTGCCGCCCCAAGCAGCAAAAAAAAGCGCCGCCTCGCCGTAACTCCCCCCCTCCCGAGCCCCGTGCCGCCGAACAGCCCCCGCCCCCCGCTGCGCTGCCGAACACCCCTCGCCCCCCGCCGAGCGCCGCGCCGCCGAAACCCCCGCCGAGCGCCGCGCCGCCGAACCCCTCCCCGCGGAGCGCCGCGCCGCCGAACACCCTCCGCCGAGCGCTGCGCCGCGCTGCCCCCCGCCAGCCCAAGATTGGCCGCCCCTTACCAGGTGCCGCCCCAAGCACGTGCTTGGTTGCCTGGTGCCTGGAGCCGGCCCTGCCTGCAGGGTAAGGATGATGGATACACGGGTCCCAGTCTAAGAGTAGGAGAACTGCATAGGTTCCACCTCAGGACAGGTACAATCAAGAGGTCTAACATATGAGGAGGTGCACTCAGAGACCGGAACGGGGAGAGAAGTGCAGCTCGCTCTGTAACCATGACATACTGCTGTAACTATACTGGTATAGTTAAAACAATACAACTTGTGTAAGTAGACAAAGCCTAAGAGAAGGGAGAGCTGGGGTTTATTTCCTACTCTATCAGGCCTGGTCTACACTGGGAGGCGGGGGAGAGAGATCGATCTAAGATACGCAACTTCAGCTATGAGAATAGTGTAGTTGAAGTTGACGTATCTTAGATCAACTTAGAATTACTTACTTCGCGTCCTCGAGGCGCGGGATCGACGGCCGCGGCTCCCCCGTCGACTTTGCTTCCGCCTCTCGCACTGCTGGAGTTCAGCAGTCGACGGGAGAGCGATCGGGGATCGATTTATCACATCTACACTACAGGCGATAAATCGATCCCCGATAGATCGATCGCTACCCGCCGATCCGGCGGGTAGTGTAGACGTGCCCTCAGAGACTTAACCAAAGTCACACAACAAATCATTACAAGTGCTTCAGTCTCCCCACCTGTAAAATGGGAGTGGTAATAACATTTATCTATCAATTGTAAAGCTATATTTGTTAAGTGTTTTGAGATTTCACAGACAGAGTGCTTTGGATGGGTACGGATCTATGACGAAATCATCAAGACAAATAATGTGGCTCAAGTTCAAGATGTGGACACATTTATGACTAGGGCCCTACCAAATTCATGGCCATGAAAAACACATCACAGACTGTGAAATCTGGTCTCTCCTGTGAAATCTGGTCTTTTGTGTGCTTTTACCCTATACTATACAGATTTCACGGAGGAGACCAGCATTTCTCAAATTGGGGGTCCTGACCCAAAAGGGATCTCCAGGGGGGTTGCAGTATTGCCACCCTTACTTCTATGTTGCCTTCACAGGTGGGTGGCCAGAGAGTGGTGGCTGTTGGCCAGGTGCCCAGCTCTGAAGGCAGCGGCCCACCAGCAGCAGCGCAGAAGTAAGGGTGGCAATAGCATACCATGACACCCTTACTTCTGCGCTGCTGCCTTCAGAGCTGGACAGCCAGAGAGTGGCGGCTGCTGACTGATGGCCCAGCTCTGCAGACAGAAATGCAGAAGTAAGGGTGTCAACACCATACCATGCCATCCTTACTTCTGCGCTGCTACTGACGGCGGCTCTGCCTTCAGAGCTGGGCTCCCGGCCAGCAGCTGCTACTCTCCAGTTGCCTAGCTCCGAAGGCAGCACCTCCACCAGCAGCCGTGCAGAAGTAAGGGCAGCAGTACCACAACTCCCCCTACAATAACTTTGTGACAACTCCTTTTTGGGTCAGGATGTCTACAATCACACCACCATGAAATTTCAGATTTAAATAGCTGAAATCAAATGACATTTATGATTTTTAAAATCCTATGATCATGAAATTGACCAAAACGGACCATGAATTTGGAAGGGCCCTAATCAGGACCATTTGAATTTGAAACCTAGGGACACTGTTGTAAGAGTTTTAAAACCTGTGAATCTGGGCATCAGCTAATACTTGCTGATAAGAGAAATTTTCCCCTAGATATAAGACTGCACGAATTGTCTAAGTGAATTATTAAGGGTTTTCACCTTCCTTTCATGCATCAGATACCAGCTGTTGCCGAGGCAGAATCCTGCACCAGATAGACATACGGTCTGATGAAGTATGGCAATGCTTACGAAAAAGATAGTCCACATTTTTATTACCCACCCAGTAACTGTATAGACAATGTCCTTTTACATCTAAATTTTCTACACAGTCACCATTAACACCACAAAAAGTTACTAATTAAAAGAACACCTTTTAAAAAAAGATATAATATACTAGTCTTCTAAGGATGACTTATTAATGAGAAGTTTGTTAAAATTAGTAAGATACTACAAAGAAGGCTTTCGTGGAAAGATCCTGCAATTTTAAAATAAATCAAGTTTGGGAAGCAGAGGGGCAGTGAAGATTTAGTTCTACACTTTCACTTTTTGCTGTTTAGATAATGACCACTAAATGAGAACAAAAAATATATGTATGTGCCAGTATATATTTTGATTCAGTAAGAACAACAGGTTGTGTCAAATCTCAATGTTAAACCTATTAAATCTCTATAACTGGCACTGGTAGAAGCGTTTGATTAATGGCCCCATGAATACACTGGTACTCCGTTTTTAATCATCAGAAGATAATTCTTATCCCAATTTTCAAACACACACACACACACACACACACACACCCCTACCTATGTCTGCACAGTAGTCTTCTGGTGATCAGAATAATATCGAATAGCGTCAAACAGTACCCTAAGCTTACAGAGAAAACAGAATAATAATGAGATTATGTCAGTATTTCTCACAAGTAGTTCAATTAAAAATGTGCAACAGTGACACCATCAAGCTAAAGATTGGTTCTGCATGACTGAAGTTGAGGCCTACTGCACTGACTGTATTTATACCCAATTATTGAGCTGAGACCCTTGACTTTCTTACGAGGCAGGCAGCCAAAAAGTTGCATTAAAACATAGCTTGAAATTCTGCAAGTTTCCAGAATTCTCTTTAATGGAATGAACTCTATGTTATGTGGGATTACATTAATTTGATGAAGTTCTTTTCACTGGTATTCAGTGATTGTTTCCCTTTTCTCTATGGCAGAACATTTCCCAAGTTTCCAAGCCTGGAAATGAAGTAGCCGGCATCTAATTAGTAGCAGACATAAAAATTCTTACTTTGATCAGAAATCAAATGGTTTCTCCACCCCCATCCCATTAAACCAAGTACTTTTCTGACTTGGTCGCATTTCAGCTTTGGCTGTGTAGATACATTTGGGAATAAATAAGCTATATTGTTAGAGCCCGTTTTTGGCTTGAAAGGTTTGAAACTTAGGTACAGCAGAAATAAAGATCTAGATTTTATACAACAATAATCCAATCCAAGACTTTATCTATATAGAGCTAATTTAAAAATGAAAGCAAAAAATATAAGCAACTCATACTAACCAGCTACACTTGAACTAAGATTGAGTTTTTGAGACAATTATAAAGTTAATTGTCCTGGGTTTATCATTTGGCTGCTAAAATTTACATTACATTAGAACTAGGCATTAAAAAAGTCTCTGCTCAAATAAAAAAAATATGTTTAGCATATTGTCAGAGATACACTGTACATTCAAAGATTGTTAAATTAAACCTAAAAAGAGTTTTGGATTTTTTCCATTCTTTTGGTACTATTTTTTGTCTTGCTCATCTATTATGTATCATTCTATCTATAGGTAAATTACTAAAAATAAATAAAACGGCTGTACTCTTAATATTTGAAAACTGCCCACTTTCAATGAGCAGCAACCTGAATGCATTTTTAAAATTAATTATTAAATGTGATTAGGTCTCCATGAGTTTATCACTAGTAATATACTGATAGTTATAAGGACAGGGACAAAATTTAGATTAGCTGTTTGCTCATTTGTGGTTATGTCACAGCCATACTTAATTCCTACATGAACCACATTGGGAATGGATTAATCAATCAATTTTTTAAATAATATCAGGCAACATCTTTTCAAATCTGATACAGTTGTTGGCAGTGAAATCTTGACAATGTCTCATTACAAGTTATTAGCATTGAGAGGGTATCCCCTGTGTATTTTTCCCCAGGGTTTGAGTGGTGGCCAAAATTCAAGCTGTTGTAGGTCAATTTCCTGTTCGGAGCAGAAATCTGTGATACGGAGTCAGGTGTTTTCTGAAAGTAATGTATTTATTCACAAAATGTACTGCAGTCCTATTTTCCTGAACTGTGGTAGCAATAAACGGCCAGCATGTAGTTCCTTTTTGCCCAAATGCCAGGTAGGGAACCATCAAGTCCAGGGAAGCAGCTGTTTCAAGCCTCTACCTCTGCAAGGGCTCCTACAGATTCCCAGGCATATGTAGGCATATGTTTTTGCTGCAGAAGATAGCTAATTTGAGCTAGCTATACCATGAGAGACGAAAACAACTTGTGCAGCCTGAGGTTTATTAGCCTTTCAAACTATTTTAAATTATTTATATAATATCCCAGGTAGGCCTGGTGCTTCATCGACAAAAAAGTCAGGGACCCTGCCCTGAGAAGCTTACAATCCCAGGGTATGTCTGTGCTGCAGTTAAACACACGTGGCTGGCCCGTGTCAGCTGACTCTGGTGCGGGCTGTGGGGCTATAAAACTGCAGCCTGATCCCAGAAATCTACACTGCAGTTTAATTCCCCCACTGCCCAAGCCCTGTAAGCCCGAGTCAGCTGACACAGGCAAGCCATGAACTGTAGTCATATCCTCAGGGCCAAACTCTTACCGCCATGTGCGGTGATTACCACTGTGAGTTGCCCCATTACTATGCATGGCATGACATAGGAAGAGATGACATCAGAAAAGAAGAGCTAGTGAACCTTTTTCCCTGCAATGCATGATTTTCCCGCTAGGGTGATACAGTTAAAGCCAAATCCCACGTAAAGGGAAGGTTGTGTGATTGTGCTATGTATAAAAGATTAAGACAATCCTCTCTCATCTCCCCCAAAATAAGAGCATATTCCAGCTGAGCCAAGCTTGGAAAAGTTTCTATTGACTCACCTGAAGAGCTCACTTTGGAGCATGAAAGGCCTAATTTAGACCTCACCTTTGGTAAACACAAAGGACAGAGATACAAAGCAAGTCCAGCTATCAGCCTTGTGAGGGGTTGGCTGAATCTGCTCTAGTGTTGGTTGGCAGAAACAACTCTCATCCAGTCAGGTTAAATAAAAACACCTACCTTCCTAAACTATACTACTGGTTCTGTTACAGTATTTTTCATATGACAAAAATAGATCAGTTTATCCTATTACTACTAATCCAGGATGTTCTTTTTTAACCATATCAGCTAAAAGTAAATCTTTTCTCAGAAACGCAATACAGTAGCTCTCAGGCAATTACAAAATGCATTATTGATAATGAATACAAATAACATGAAAGCTTTTTTATCATCTGGAATTTTACTCAAGGAAATACCTGGGCATCTTTAACAAAAACCATGGCTCTTCTTGTTAACCCTGCATCTTGCTATTCTCAAGTTTTTCATATTCCCCATCTGTTCTTGGGTTTTGTGATACAAGGCAGATGTCACCCATGAAGTCTAAATCGTCTTAGCTGAAAAACAGAGGCCAATCTAGTTTACTCTATTCATCATCTTTCTTTTCTTTTTTTTTCATCGTTTGATGAGAAGAATTAGAGACAGAATTTATCCTTATCAAAACACCAGATGCTAATACAAACTATTCCAGGTTGTTTGACTGCAATTAAGATTTATTCATGCAATTTATCTAAAATGTAAGTTATTGCTCCCCCCCCCCCCAAGGGCACATGATATTTTAACAATTCATTCTAATATTTTACTCAGTAGGAGAGGAGTTCTTAGGTGAGACACACCTAAAATAGAGAAGTGTTCTGAAAATGTTATTTTTCATCCCCGTAAACATTTTATGTTAAACTTTTCACACCTCACTACATAAGGTCCAACTGTGTTCAACTTCCATGTCATAGAAGTCAATGCGGCCCCCCATTTAAGAACAGTGGTAGGATTTGGACCATTTGACACACAGGATGTTAAAGCTATGTTAGAATTTTTCCTTGATTAGGTAAAAAAAGTCACTTCATGCATCTGAAGAAGTGGGTTTTTTACCCACGAAAGCTTATGCCCAAATAAATCTGTTAATCTTTAAGGTGCCACCAGACTTCTCATTGTTTTTGTAAAAAAAAAAATGTTTTTCTTGTGTATCATAGGCCTAATCAGGTTAACAAGGAGTATTTAATGTAAAAATCATCTGCCTTTTACAGTTACATCTGTAACAGTGCATATGTTTTCCAAATGGCAGTTTTAAATGGTTTTGAATATGCTCCCTTCACTCCCAAAATATTTATAGTAGTTAATATCTGTAGAAGTTTAAGCTATAATATAGCCACCATTGTACCAATTCAAAGATTAATGAAGCAAGACACTGCAACCGCTGCATTTTACTGAGTACATAACATGTCAACCATTTGTGTCTTATGATTTGCCCCAAGTGTCCTGTAAATTACCATGTAACATCCTTTTGACCATTGATACACTGTAACTCCATCAGCCATGTATACAAATAGAATGGCCTCCAGCCTCTTTAAATACTAATAAAAACATGTTTGTTTTCAGGCATACAGTATTAGCTCATTAGTATTAACACTGCAACCTAAAAGTGACAGTGAAATCCAGCAAAAGCTTACATTTCTAAAAACCTTTGATTTTCTTTAAAGCTTAAGGAAAGCCACTGTGCGCTGTTGCTACATTGATAAGCAAAATGCTTTGTCTTTGGAACTCAGCCCTGTCATGGACAGCAATTAAAAGTCACTGACAGTCCCTAAACACAGAGTTTGAAATCTGGCTCCCCATCACCTTCAGAATAACTTATCTTGCTTTGAATATTTAACTTCTCTTCCTCACCTACCAGCCCCTTTGTAGATCACTGTTGTAGAAGAAGTGGTCTGGCTGGATAACACACATGCCAAATATGGAGACCACAACACTACACTCTGACTTCTGGATTATATTTCAAGCTCGGGTGCATATGGATTTCAAATACAGGAGAAGGGAATTCCAATTTTTGGCCATATAGATAACTGACAGAAATCTATTGCACGGGATTTGCAGGAGGACTAGGATAAGTACGGTGAAACAGTATACTCTACAAAGGTTCATTAATGTAAATGAAAGCCACCTCTTCGTGTTCTAAGTTTGGGAGGCTGAAATTGCTGACAACAGTGTCGGCCAGCATAGCTTTGCTCATATTAGGTGGCCTTAGCTGAGGTCCAAACAACTTTAAATGCAAAACCAGAAAGCCTTGATAACTGTCCTCGTTGAGAATCCATGCTGTAATTCTACACAAAAGTCTGTCTGTCTAGGTACTTATATGGTGCCCATCAATGTGGTACCACCTTACTCTCTCTCTCTCTTACCCTGGGAGAAGTGGAGGTAGAATATCAGTCTCTGTCTCTCTCTGTTTACATCCTCTGGCTCCACTTCCTCAATGAAAACAGGTGCTGAAGAAGACAATCTAAGGACACAGCCAGCTAAGCAATGCCCAGGACCAATATCCAGTGGCCTGAGCTGGGGAGCTAACTTAGGCAAGTTGTATGACTCTTACTTTCCACCGTTGTTTGCGTCTCCCATAACCACTGTCTCTCTTCATCCAGATAGTTTCCTCTAACTTCCACAGCTTGATGTTGCAGTAGATAGTCAACCTTTTTCAAATCCCTCATAAAAACACACTTCTTCTGGGAAGACTGTCATACGTAATCCAGTACTTGCAGAATTGTACTAGCTGTTTATTGAAACAGTATAGAACTCCTCCAGCATTATGACATCATTATTCCATTTCCTGCGCAGTGCCGAACATTTAGCACTCCATCTCATACATTTACAGCCGGGGGGCCATCTGAACATCTAGTCTTACCTCCTGCATGATACAGGCCATAGGATTTCTCTGAATGAGGCCTCCATCTAGCCCATCAGCTTGTGCATTAGAAAGGCATCCAATCTTGATTTAAGTGACAAAGAATTTACCATATCCCTTGGCAAGTGGTTCCAATAACTGATTACAATCATTTAAAATGTGTGTCTTATTTCCAGTCTGAACTTTGCTGACTTCAACTTCCAGCCATTGGATCTTATGATGTTTCTGTCTGCTAGTTTAAAGAGCCTTCTAGTATCAGACATCTCAACCCTTGGTAGATAATTATAGACCATGATTAAATAGCCACTTAACCTTCTCTTTGATAATCTAAGTCAACTTCCATGGGAGCAGCTGGTGCTTAGGACCCCTGAAAATTAGCACCACAGGTCTTTGTGTGTTTGAACAGTGACTTGTTTTTTCTTCTTAAAGCCAGATATTGAGAGGTGCTGGCACCTGCCTCTCCCGTTGACTTCAGCAGGAATTACAAGTGCTCAGCACTTATCACGGTGAGACTTATTTATTTTTCCTACTACAGGAGCATTTGGAGGACCCAACAGAGATCAGAGCTCCGTTATGCTAGGCACTGTACATACACAATAAGAGACAACCCCTGGCCTGAAGAGCCTACAAACGAAAGAATTCTAAGTTCCTTTGGACAGGAATGGCTTCACTTCCACGTTCCTTATAGTGCTGAACACAGCATGGCCACTTAAAGAAACAATACCATGCCACCACCTTCCCCCCCCCCCCGCAGGCTTCTGTCCCTACAGAGCTAATTTGGCAGGCAGTTGAGAAAAGGCAAAAGGATACAAGAGAAGAGACCGATCATTGCAAGAGGTGAGAATTTGGACCTACTGTGTGCTGAGAGGCAGGGCAGAGCATAACGAAAGAAGAATGGCAGGAAGAAGGCTGCTAATAGGCTGCATGGAAGTCTGACTGAGTCAGAACTCCACTGTCAGGAGCCAATTTCTTCTCTCAGTGATGGCAGCAATGTGGTCCATTCCCAGTGTCTGGAGAAATGTCTTGGCAGAAGAAGAGGAGCAGCTAAGGGAACCAATCCTTCCCTGCAGTCTTTCAGAAGTGGCTACGCAGATTTTAGAACCATCACCCCGCCGCCATAGCTCTCTATTCTCCCCTTCCATCCAAGCTGTCTCCCTTAAGGGAGAAGATGAGGGAAATGTCGCCTATCTAGGAGAGTCACCCCTCACACAAGTTTCCCAGCCAAGTTTCCCTGCTGTACTAAGAAAACATTTTTTAAAGTTTGTTCTTCTTTTTTAATGCTCTGAATAGGGTAATCTGAGGATACCCACTCTGCCTGTCTGATTTAATAGTGAGTCTCGGCTACTGTACTATACCAGTAAACAGGTCAGAGAGGGATGTGCAGAACCTGGCCTGGATCCAGGGGATTCAGGTGTACTATTCCAAACTCACTGGTACCTGTCATTGGCTTCCTTCACCCTTGATGGCCCATATACATCTTGGCACTTTAATGCCTTCACAACAGAGATCTGCAGAAGCCCATAAAAAGGGATGTATGGTTGATTCTGAAGAAATTGTCACAACGCTTCCTATCATGTGATGGTACAAAGATGGCCTCCCCTACTGGATAATGTACAGAAACAGCTTGAATTCACAGCTATATTGAGATAATGCCAGCAATGCTGCTATTCCATCTCTGGGAGATGTGACAAGCTCAGAGTCTGCATCTTGACATGTGAAATGGAATATAAATCATCCCAATCATGCTCTGTGACAGCCTCCAAGAAAGTGAATAAACATTTGAAAAGAGTATTTGTCCAACTGAGCTGCTTGGTGGTTCCCCAAAATGTTAATCCCCTCCTCCACTATCTTTGCCTCCTTGTGGAAAAACCCAAAGCTCCCTGTCTTCCTGATTAGTGCACCGAGAGTCCAGGAGGGAGAATACTGACATTGTGTGATAGTGTGATTTAAATTGAGACACGCTGAACACTTTTTTCATTTAAATTGCAGAAAATGCAAGATACAGAAGGCATATGAAATATCAGAATAGGGCTCTTATTGTTTCTATGATTATTAGTGCCTTCAAAGGAATCAAATTATATGCTTTAATTATAATTTGAGTGAAACAATTAATCTCTTTATGTTCAATGAAAGGAGAAAAGACAGTAGCTTTTTAATTTTTTTTCCTGAATAGAATATACATTTGACTGCAGAGACAGACAGAGCAAGAAACACAGTGAAGGGGAAGAGGGAGAATATGAATAAGAGGGAGGGTATAGGCCTGTGAAACATTCTCCAGATTTCCTGCCAGTAAATGTCAATTGAACATGAAACTACTGAAGTATAATTACCTCCTTGTCAATTCTGACATTAACATTTTCCTAACTCTTAAATGACAATCACCTCTTTCAACACTTCGTAATAACTATTCATCTACTTATTCTTTCATGAGTGTGCAGAGTTGTCAATAACTTTATGTCCTTAAAGTGGAACTGGAAAATTCATGGGATCATGTTGAATACTGAAACTATTAACTGAACTTCAAAACAACAACTGGTACTTATCAAAGGATACTTTCCCCTTCCTTTAACAATACAAACATAGGAACAACATGAAAAGCAAAATTACTCTAATCGCTGTTTTCACTAGTGCAGTGAAAATTTTAAAATGTAATCCTTCTAAAAAGATGGAATTCATTAAAGATTAACAAGCCCAGAAGCCCATACTGTATTTCCTCTCCTAAACTTCACATGATTTTTTCATATCAAGGCACAGAAATAGATGTGAAATTTCAAAGCAAGCATCAGGTTAGAAATATCACCCCATATCCACTATCAAACTACCATGGCAATTAACTGCGTTCAAAGGCAGTGTGGTTTGGTAGGGTACTGGACTGCTATCATTACTGGCTTCACCACTGATTGGCCACATGCCCTCAGACAAGTCTCTTAATCTCTCTGTGCTCAGTTTTCCTATCTTTTAAATGGGCAAATAACAACACTAACCCTCCATTTTAAAGTGGTAGGGACAGTAACAGATGTAAACAGTCCCTTTAATAACACCAGGCCCAAACAATCAATACCACAATAGCAGTCTGACAATACAACAACTCCTTCTCCGGCACCTCTATGCCCCAGGACAACTGAGGTTAAATCACGGTGCCTTGGATATGAGAAAAATCCACAATCCATCCAGTACAATATGGTGGTTATTCATCCCAGGGCCTGTGGTTGTGCTTCCCATTTTGGATTCCCCTTAAGTGTCAGTCTCAGCTTTCTTTGTTTAAAATTAATTTTCTAGCTCTTTATACCACATGACTTCAAATGTAAACCAATGGCTAGAGCTGAAAGTTTGTCATGGACTTTGTGTTTTCCTAAACATTGTTTATTTGAAGTCCCCACTGCAGGCAATCAGGGCTGGCTTTTGAGGCCCATAGTTTGGGGTCCTTTGATTTTGAGGGAATTGTGACTGCAGAAGAACTGTAGCTAAGGTGGCTTCCTCTGAACACTTATTTGGTCTTTGGCTTTTCATTGAAGGATATGGTTCAGCTGGATGTGCCACTGGGCAAAAGGTACAAGGATAAAACGTACACTATTGGTAAGCAACAGAAACTTGATATATTAAATCATTTTTGCAAATAACTATAAGCAAAGACAGAAAAGAAGTCAATATGCAGCACAGATAACTAAAATGGGATGGGAAAATAGATCATTTACATATCTGGAGTGAATGCCTCCACCAGCCAGATCTGATTTGTGTTGATGAGATGTGGTCTAAGACTCTAGCATCACGATAATCTTGAAGTAGAGATTTAGGATGAAGTCCTGATCCCACTGTAGTCAAAATGAATTTTGCCACTGATTTCAGTGGGAACCAGGATTTCATGCTTAGATTCTTTGTGAATCACACTCAGGCTATGTCTACACTACCGTGGTAAGTCGACTTATACTACGCAATTCCAGCTATGTTATTCACGAAACATAGGTCGACTTACTGCAGTGTCTAAATTGTGCTGGGTCAACAGGAGACGCTCTCCCGTTGACTTCCCTTACTCTTCTCATTCGGGGTGAAGTACCGGGGTTGACTGGAGAGCGCTCTGCCATCGATTTAGTCTTCACTAGACCCACTAAATCGATCCCCGGTGCATCAATCACCGGAGTGTCGATCCGGTGATAGTGTAGACATAGCCTCAGTTTAGGTGGATAAGTAATAAAGGCTAAAACAGTTAACCAGTTCCATTGAAGAGTTGCATTCCTTTCTTTAAAGATCACATTTTGTCATTGATTTTCTGCAGAATGAAGTCAGTCAGGAATAATATATTACTTTTTGCAAGATTTGTTTTCCTCTTGGCTGTTGCAGCCTAAAAACCCCATTTGCTCAGAATAGCTGAGTAATGGCTAAATACTAGAGTACACGCACAAGTTATGTTTGATTCCATGGGAATCCACTTCACATGGGCGTGGACACTATGCTGCTTCACGGGGATGTGGGAAAGAGTTCCAACGTTCAGATCTTATATGTTCTCATTAGGTAATGGATCAATGCTTTCTGAGGCTAACATTTGGAGCCTTGCTGTCAGCAACAGCTTGTAAGCAGAGGATTCTTACATCGTTTCTGTTAAAGACATTCTCCTTGTTCTCCATTCTCCCATGCAGGGTTCCAACACACGAATGCCTGCACTCTAATTCTGATGCTTATTGCTACTTTTCCAGTCATCCAATTGTATTTGAACCATCTCCATTTTATTTTCAGGTTCTGTCATATGGGACACTTATAAGTGACATTATGGATTAAAAAACAGGCTTTAACATAGGATTTTTACAGAAAGAGCATAGGATAATATGAAAACTTGTCACGTGGTGCTGAGGGAACTTGGTCTGACCAAGGACTTTATGGCTCATAGCTTACAACTGCCTGTAATAGCGTCCTGTGCTATCTGCTTGTTCAAACTTAGAAGAAATAAAACTCCTCTTGTGTTGAAGTTAACCTTCTGTCCTATGAAGAATGTAGTTTAATTTACAGACAATTCTGTTGATTTTTGAACACTTTTTAAGAAAACTCATTATTTGTATTGTTTGCCTTGCTTGGCATTGGAAGTAAATAATATAAAACGAATAAAAACCAAAAGCTTAAGAATGGTGCTGAATGCTATCTAGAGGCACAAAAGAATCTTTTATATTGCCAGCATCAAGTATAGGTAGTTTAAAAATAACTTTGCTGCAAATTAGCTCTTAAATGGCAATGCTTTTATCAATCTTTAGTTTAAATTCTGCAGCATTATCTTCACATTTGGTAAATTTTACATACAGTTTTTAATTAAAAAAAGAGGCCAATAAACTAGCTAGTTTCTAGTTCTTTCTTTTCTCACTAAAGTTGTGAGCTTTTTCTTTCCCTGGCTTGAAGCGAACAGACAGTTTTGTTTGAAGCTGGGGCTCAAGCTAAAATCAAAGTTAGTCCCATTTCTTGGGATGACTGTGAGCGCAGAACATAACCAGGAAACCCTCCCACACACATTACAGATGACCTTGGGAGCATCAACTCAATGCATATGTTTCCGGCAGCCTGGAGTTGGCCATCATCAAAAGTCTTATTGGAACATGGAACAAACGCATTGTTGGCTGAGACAGAGTGACCCAATCTATCCCGTCAAGCAGGGTTGGGAGAAAAAAAATATATAATGCTTATAGTTAAAAGCAGCCAATCTATCTTTCATCTGGTATTGGAAACTGTCAAAGAAAACTCCCCACACTTTCTATCGGATGCAGTTTATCTGTGTGAAAAACTAGTACACCTATGAAAACTACATAGAACTGATACCTTGTATTACATGGGAGCTGCTGGAGGGAAATTTCACAAAAATGTATAATCTTACCCACCTAGACTTTTGCCAGATATTGTATGTTTCAATAATATTTTTCGTTTTACAAGGAAATTTTGGTAATGCAAAAATAGCAATGTTTCAATCCATTTTTATAATACTAACCACCTGATTTTCATCAGATGATAATAGAAAAATGACACAGACATTATTTATTGTGGAACCTATTTGGGTTAAAGAAAACAGATATCCAGAAAACACTGAAAGATTTAAAGGAGAAATGGCAGATGCACTTCATGAAAATGTATCATGTTGGGATGTAATAAGAACATTAGAACGTACCTAATTAGAAATAACTCTTGATTCTTTTTCTGTATTAAGTTATTAATTTAAATGCTAATCACTCAAATGGCAAACTAAGTATTTGCATTTTTGTCCAAAAACTAAAAAATTCGGTTACTAGCAATGTGCTTCAAAAGATCTGAACATTCTAACACTGTCTATGGAGGAGTGATGAGGCAAATTATGCAATAGTAATTTAGCTATCAATCCTTGTCTTTTCAGGATGACAGCACTGTTTAGGGAAAAAGTGAAAAAAGCAAAAGGAAAATGGATTAAAGTGCTAAAATAAAGATGCTTTGTTCATCTGAATAAAACATTTGTAACTCTGGTCTGAGAGGTTACTTTCATTTGCAACCAGTTTGATTTGCCACTCATCTTCCATTGGGAATCGTTCCATTTCAAGTGCATTAAGAGAGGATTTATTTGCATAAGGCCAACAGAGGGTTATTCTGTTCTCAAAAACAGAGAATGAAATTACTAGACAAATTGAGGGAAAATGCTAACAACTTTTGAAACTTCTCATGGGTGATTAAAGCAATCCTGCCACAAATCACAGAACAACTCGTGCCAACATGCATTCATTGTATTTTAAAAGTATAATTGAGCTTGTGGTTTGTTTTTCCAGTGTCACAATTAATAATTATATATATATATATATTCTGGACCTGTTAGAAATGCTTGATCTTCAACGGTGTGCTTCAAAATGAAAGGCAGAAATTATTATCCTTTGTTTAAACCTTTGTTAAGGGTAGAGAGTAAGTAACATCACTTTGTCACCATCTATGGAAAAAAAGTAATTGGAAAGTAAGTTAAAGAAATTATCTGGCATTGTTAAATTGTTGAATACTGCTGGAGACAGAGTCATACCAGGGCCAGGCTGTGAAGGCAGTTGTCACAATACTATTGTGCCATACTTTTCACTGTGGATGTCCATTGCACTTTGTAATTATAAACGTTAAGGGCTACATCCTGGCTTTTAAGGTGAGAAGAGTACTTCAGCATGAGCCTCCAGAGGAATTCTGGCTTATTTAGCACATCTGGGAACTCTCAAAAAGCATACACTGCAGTGGCATCTCCACCATCTTTGATCTGGAGCATCGCATGTTCAGCCCACATTTGGTCAGCTGTGAAAGTCAAATTGAGGAAGGAGTAGCGCCATGGCCCCCTGCTCTCACCCAGCCCCCATTAGGGTGGCCACCTTTGCAGCACCACTTGCAAACCGTGTTTGTGGGTCTCCGTTTTATTTTATTTTGTTACTTTGATTTATAGCCATAGGAAAAGAGGTCTCCTTCTAAACAGTCCTTTGTGCGTCTATCATGTTTAAAATCCAACAGAAATAGTAAAACTGCCAGCTCTCATTCATACAAGGAGCCCTTCAGGCAGCCTCCTCCCCATTTTTCTTTCAGGTGCTTGGGCTTTGCAACATGTCAGGAACATTAACAAATATGGGTCTTGTAGCACAGGATGGGAGGAAGCAAGTTCCAGATTCCAGAAGCTTGAGGAAGAATGCCCTGCCAACAGCCCCTCCGCATTTGAAGCTAAGAGCACACCAGCTGAAACTGCTCTGTTGAGCTGAGCTGCAGCAGTGCTGTGCGGGAACCCAGCACAGTCCCAAAACAATTGAGAGAGTTATAGGTTAAGACCAGCAATTTGAACTCCATTTGGTAGCCAGTAGGCAGCAGTGCTTTATATGTGCAGGATAAGATTCTGCTACATGTTACATTTAAGGACAGCCTTTAAGTACCAGACTACAATTTCTAGTCCTCCCTCATTTCCAAAAGGATCGGTTATTCTCTTTCGTGCCATTCAATCTGTCCACCCAGCTCACTGCCCCTTTCCAGACAGGTTCAAGAAATTCACTTCTTTCTTTCTATTTAAGGTTCTGCTAAATACAAAAGTCTCCCTACTGTTGCTATGCCAACTGATCATTTCCTCTTCCATTTCTTCCTCCTAATCTTTGAGTACTGTCAATGTGTCCATTGGCTATTTTACCTTCACCACAGCTCTCTAAACTCTACCAATGTCTAACCCTTTCACGGAGGGGAACCAGAAGGCTCTCATAAAATACTGTAATAGATGTTGGGGTGCATGGAGACAAATGTGTAGCGCAGTCTAAACATCATTGTTTTCACAGTAAATGTCTCTAGCCATTTTTTTCATTCTCATGAGCACTAATAATCTGAAAATTCTCTCAAATATTAAAACATATAATATCATTAATATTGTGTGTCAGACACTGTTTGGAGGGGCGTGTTACTTCTCAAGCTGAGGCCCTTCCCTATCTCAGTTTCGCTCCTGGGCCTGGTCTTATCACACACAAATGACTAGAGCTACAGAACAAAGTCTCCCCTGCTTGGGTCTGGCTTAATAAAGAATTATTAACACAATGTATAGCCCAAAATTTAAACAGGAAATCCATTCTGCCCATTCCTTCTTCTCAGGCTTGATTCACCCACCTGTAACAAAATCAACGCAAACTGTTCCTTAGGCCTTCACAGACCTTTTATTAGAGCAACCTATTCCCCTTGGATTTTAGTTTCATAAAGTCTTCCCCATAGATTATCGGGGTCAAGGCCATCTTTACCCATCTTTGGACCCTTGCCCAGAGAGACCATACAACCACTGCTGTTCCCCTTCAGGCCTCAACATGAAAAGACTTCCAACTATTCCCTATTCTCTCTGGGGCTCGCTCCACACTAGGATATAGGACTTGTTTTTTGTATCCTGCTTCTCTTTTCCCAGCAGGCCTTGTTGAAGCCTATAGCCAAATGATCTGGGAAGCAACCAGGCTCAGATATGAGCTGACCCTGGACCCCTCTGAAAGGCCCAATCACTCTGTGACAGACACAAACCAACAAAAAAAGAGATATTGTGAGGGTACAAACCAAAGTAATTATGGAGAGACATACGTTGAAGGTAATAAAACAGTTACTTACATTCCATGTCTATTGTAAAGATTAACTACCAGCAGCACCTCTTTTAAAAACAATCTTTTAGGTTCAAAATTTATTAAAACAGTACTATATATGGAGTTTGGTCAAAATAATATTTTTGTACATTTATTTTTAAACTTAACTTATATTTTATAATTTAAGAACTACTTCACCAATGTAAACAATTCTCAAATAAAATCTGGCATATAGGGTAACAACTTGTATACTAAATGCTGATTATACACTCTGATATGCAAGCACACAGTATCTTATCTTGTAAAATCATATACTGCACATATAAAGGCAAACAGAACAAAGCAGATTACCAAGCAAATAAAACAAAACACGCATATGAAGTTTAAGATCTTAAAGAGACTGGTTTCAAGAAGTAATTTCTCATCCTATATGTTATTTTATGCAAGTTGCAGAGTTTCTGTAGCTTAGAGTTCCACTTATTTCTCTTTACAGACTAGACTCCTGTCTTAGTCTGGACTCATCCCTTGCCTTTCCCACTGCTCAGTCCCTTTGTCTCTTCAGGTTCTTTCAGCAGTATTTCTTCTTGGGCAGGAAGGTGGCAAAATTTCAGCCTGAACAGTTACAACTTGATAAAGTAAGAAGCTATTGACAGTGCTACCAGCCCCGCCTATAATAAGCATATGCATATGTACATTAAATAGGCAAGTGGAAGTCTCTTGTAATGGAAACTGATAACGACAAGAAGAATGCATCCCCCATTGTATTAATGAAAAAAAATGATTCATCATGAAATGCTCATATACCTAGTGTATGCATTGTTAATATGCTAATCTGTTTTAATGTAATAAATAGGTTGTTCAAATATTTGGATACTTTCTGAACAAAATGCAATGAATTAAATACACAGACTACATAGCAAATATATATCTGGATGGCCTTTTGGTTGTTAAAATATCATCTTTGGAGAAAATTAAAACCACACCTCATGTTATGATTTCTCTTTTTGCAAGTAGTACCATATTAACAACTAAATTAAGCATAGCAGTAGAAACTAACAAAATGTTTCATATACAATACATAACTTTTGACTTTTTATACAAGAGATGAAAAATATATGTAATAGGTCTACTGCAGTGGTTCCCAAACTGGGGTTCATGAACCCCTGGGGGTTCACGAAATGTTACAGGGGATTCTCGGGAAAAGATTCCCTAATGGCGGAAAGAGCTGTCCATAGGGATCCCGGCAGCATGGGGCCAGCAGCCCAGAGCCTTGGGGACTTCCAAGAGCTAAGCAGATCAAAGCAAGCACATCTATCACACTGAGGTGATTTAAACTTCAAGGCTCCTTATAAGAAATGGAAAGGGAGGTGGATATTTTTTGCTGTTTTTAAAATTAAATAGGCTGCTAGTGTTGTTTTTAAATTATTATGAAGAACAAGTTGTTTGCCTGGACTGCTCAAGACCTGAGTGCTTGTGTAGGAGGAACTCTTTGAGTTGGCGTCTTAAATACCTTCCTGCTGTTTCACATCTGATACTCCTTGATGAAACATAGGAGCCAGAGGCGCCAGTACGGGGGGGGCAACAAGGGTCACGTGCTGCCCCCGCGTCGGTGCACCCCCCCGTGGGTCCCTCCCCTTTTTTCCAGTAGCCCTCGCGGGCACACCTACTTTTCCAGTGGTGCCCCCCCTGGTCCCGGGGTGCACAGGGGCTTTGCCCCCTCACCCCTTTTTTCTACTGGTGCCTCTGATAGGAGCCTTGTCTTATAACAGGCTTAATCAAAAGTGATACAAGCTACAAAAGTGAGATCTTGGAAGAGTGTTACCATTTTCATAATGTAATAAAAATACTGTAATGATAAATAATTAATAAATAGTGTGTAATAAACATGTCATAAATGCAAATTTTATATTTCCAAGATCACTGCTTTTATAATTTATGCTGAGGTAAGGGAGAAAATCCCTGGAAATATTCAGTTTTAGGAGGGGGTTCCCCAAGACTTGACATTTTAGTGAAAGGGGTTTGCAGACTGTTAAAGTTTGGGAACCACTGGTCTACTGAGACATTTTACATGCATAAAATTACCAATAATTCAAAGGCATAGTAGCTATGAACAAATGCATTTATGTTCCACACTTATGGAACAGATCCTGGTGGAATATTGCCTATTCCAACTTTAACGATAAAAAGTTAAATATTTATAAACAAAATTCATCAAAAGCACAGCAAGTCATATATAAAATATACTCCAACATGACGGACACATTCATATATAGCAGTGGTTCTCAAACTGGGGCCGCCGCTTGTGTAGGGAAAGCCCCTGGCGGGCCGGGCCGGTTTGTTTACCTGCTGGGTCCGCAGGTTCGGCCGAGCGTGGCTCCCACTGGCCGCGGTTGGCCGCTCCAGGCCAATGGGGGCTGCGGGAAGTGGCGCAGGACAAGGGATTTGCTGGCCGCCGCTTCCCACAGCCCCCATTGGCCTGCAGCGGTGAACCACGGCCAGTGGGAGCCGCGATCGGCCGAACCTGCGGACCCAGCAGGTAAACAAACCGGCCCAGCCCGCCAGGGGCTTTCCCCACACAAGCAGCGGCCCCAGTTTGAGACCCACTGATAAATAGAGAATGATATATGATGAAACTGAGTTAAAAATAAACAACCTACTCTATTTCTTGCAACATCTGTAGACCCTGTTTTAAACTTCCTAAATTACACAGATGTATCAGCATGGAGCTCTTCAGCTTTGAGTGCATACTGATGAGATCGCATTTCTGTTTCTGTGATCCTGAAGTAAACAATTAAGATGCATACATTTCTGTACTGTCACTGAAAGTGAACAAATCCAGAAGGTTCATGCTTTTACTACAAGGCCATCCAATTTTATGCAACTGAGGGATATTAGCGACTTGTCAGCAACCTTATGGCCTCACCTAAGATACAGCAGATTGCAGCCAACCTCATATTTAACCCAGAGGTTTGCCCCTTTGTGATAAAAATGGGTCAGTGTATGCTGGCATCTATACACTCTATGGGCTGGCACCTTCCTCTTTGCAACAGTGGCTACCTAAACAACCAGCAGATGTTGAGGATCTTATATTACGGAATTGCAAAACTGATTAATGAGTGGCAAGCACACACCATCAGCTGTGGGATGGGGGCAAGACAGAGCACTGTCAGACTTCCACCATTGCTTCCATTTGCTTCAAACTATTGAGGCTTGTTCTATCCTACCAACTTATATTGGTATCAATACGTCGCTCAGGGGTGTGGAAAATCCACACCCCTGAGCGACGTAGTTATATCAACCTAACCACCAGTATAGACAATTCTAAGTCAACAGGAAGGCTTCTCCCATAGACATCGTTACCACCTTTTGGGGAGGTAGAGTACTTACACTGACAGGAGAAGCTCTCCCATCGGCGTAGGTAGCGTCTTCACTACAGCAGTTTAGACAAGCCCTTAATAACATTCCCTGCGTCTTGTTTGGGTTAAGCACCATCCAGTTAGCCCTTATCCAGGTCCCAAACTCAGAGAATCACAGAGTAATGCACTCAACTGCACAAATCAGGTCAGATGAGCTAGAGAACGAATGTCATCAGCATAATGAAAGTACATTCCTCCTACCTTACTGATGCACCATAATTCGTACTTCACTAAACTTCACAATGGTCTTATTTGCACATTGATCAGGTTACACATAGAACTTTGACGTATTCTGCAAATGTCAGCCTTCAATGCGGATACTCACCCCTACCCTTTGGGATCTCTCTGAAATATATGAATGAGACCTCTCAAAAATGACTCCTGAATGATAAGAAACACAGAGATATCACCAGAGCTGCTTCATCAATGCTAGCAAAAGTTGCAGATAGGACTAAAAGAACCAGCATCGTGCTTGATACTTATCCATAGCCAGAAGGTCATCAATCAACAGAACGAGTGGAATATCGGTACCATACCTAGTTCTAAACCTATTTTGACTGGGGCACAATATAATCCCTGTGCCTCATTTTCTACATCTGAAAAATAGAAGAACTGTGAGGTTACATTAATGTAACACACGTTGTTATCCTCAGATGGCAAACAGTATATACCTACAAAGTGTTATGTCACAAGGATATCTGAAGAGAAGAATAAGCCACCAGAGGGTGAGTATTAATTGCCTATTGAAGTATACTGTTGGACTCCACGTTTTTTTAGGGCAGTCAAATAAGCAGTACATCACAGGCATGAGCTTTACCGTGGGGAACATTTTCCCCACCCAATTCCTGTGGTTTAAAGTTTTATAGAAAGGGAGTTACTGGATGGAGAAGGAAGGTGAAAGAAAATCAATAGGAAAATATCCACATTGCTGATATACCACTCTTGCTTTGTTTGAGTCTGGGATCAAGTGCTGCAAGTTCTCTATCACTGTAGAATAGAAGCAATGTGCAGAAGACGTAGCTCCTATATTAGACAGTGGCAGGAAGACTCTTGCAGTAAAATCCATGTGCTGAAACTAATAGTCAGAATCACCTTTTTTGGGGTAGAACTAGTTAACCCAAATACATTTGTTTTGCTTGCAATTTTGTTAGAATGTTTTCAATATCTTTTTAATTCTCAAACAGAACCTGAGTACCCTGATGACAGAGGGAAGTGATTTAAGAAAATAATACATAATATTATTAGTACTAAAATAAAACATTATTAAGAAGATAGCTAATTAGGGGTTCAGAGGGGTTTTTTTTAAACCAAAAGCGGCCCCCTTCATTTTCTGAGTCTGAACAGAGTGTAACCTTATGAGAGTGATGACATTGAGGTATATATGCAACGGGGCTTGGCTGCATGAGTAACAAATTTCCTCTGCTACTGAGTAAAGTAGAATCTTGTTAGATGATGACTAAATTGATTTTGAACTGGTAAACAGAGGACAGACAAAGCACACTCATTCTCTTTTAGGAAAAAAGGCTGCTATTACGGGTTGTAACGACTTGTGGAGAGCTTCTGGGGCCATTACTGATGGAGGATTTGTAATACTCCATTTGTTCCAGCAGCTCTTACATATAAACCTCTACTGAAGACACAATCCCTTCATGAAAACAACCTCAATTACTGCCCAGTCTCCAACCTTTCATTCACTGAAAAGATGGTAATGCAGCTGCCCTTTTAGCATTTTAGTCTACCATGCATTATCAGCCCCTATCAATTTTAGCCATAGGTTTAGTATACAGACGATATTGTTAGGTCTGGTTCTTGGAGAAGGGCACAACTAAGATGTCCACTATGGTTTTGGTAGATCTATCAGCAGCCTTTGATACAAGTGACCACAAGGTTTTGCTGTGTTATCTTCAAAGACTTGTGGGAGCTGATAATGAGGTCCTATACTGTGCCCAATCTTTCATCTTAAAGAGCTCAGAAAGGCTAGTATTGAGCCTATGTCTTTTCTAAGGGCCCACATGAAGAATTATGTAGGATTCCATATTCTTCTTTTGTTAAATGTATACATACTGATGCTATGGGAGATGAGATACTTTGGCATATACCAATAGAAGGATGACACTTACATCTATATTCTCCTTTACATTAAACCAGAATTCTCTGGTCTTTGTGTTCTCCAAGTGCCTGACTGTATTGAGCAATCTGGACAAGAAGGAGGTTTGGAGCATTTAACTGTGATACTCTGATGCCTTTGTTGTCTTCTGCATTTCATTCTGTGAATGAAAAGTTTGCAGACAGCAAACTTCCCATTCTAAGAATTACAGAGGAGACACACTCACTGTGTTCTCTCCTGGAGGCTTTACTTTTGTTCTTTCTTGGATTTTAGATCCCATTCTCATCTGCAGAATTATTACGTTTCTCCGTAAACAGAGCACATCAAATTTTCAGCCCAAAAAATATTTCTATTTTAGACTAAGGAAAATGAAAGTGATCTGCAAATCCCTAAATACTCTCAGATCCATTTATCTGAGTGATCATCCTGGTGCAATGCCCTGTCATGGGAGTTTAAATCAGCTGGGTAACTCTCATGGTTGGTAATAGGTTTTAAACTTCTCACAGGAACTATAGTGTTTCTCATTTGAAAAATGACCCCTCTGGAAACTGTTTCCTGTGTTTAGGTGCCAGAGACAACTTTGACAAGATTCAGAGAGTGATCCAAGACTTATTTGGGCAGCCTTCTAACTGACCTCTGTACCCATATAGAATGGGTCTTCCTTTAAACAAAGTAGAGTGTTCTGTTATATTTCCTTAATTTGTAATTGATATTTTATTGATGTATCGGCAAGAGATGCTCTAACATGGCACTGGACATGGGGCATATGCACACAGCCCAGTGACCCATTTCAAGGCTCTGGTTGAGGGACTGAGTCAGGTGACCACAGGGCAGATGACAGCTCCAAAGCAGCCCTTCCTATAGGAAGAAGTCTGTTCAGTCAAAGAGGGAGGGTCTCTCTGCACCTGCCAGGCAGACTGTCTGGGCGGGGACCGAAGCTTTAATGGGGAGAAGCCTTAGGAAAGCCCAAGCAACGGGATTTGGGTTTCAGGGAGAAGAATAGATTCTATGAGAAACTTGAGTTCTGCTGAGTCGTCAAATGAACAAAATCCCAAAGAAAGGAACTGAAAATCTGCTGCTGTTGAGAGTTTTATTCAACATAATGGTCAGTGAGTTGGCTCAGCAGCTTACAGATGTCAAGTGTCCAAAGCAATTCATACTGTTACAAAGGAGCGATATTACCAGTCATGGTTAGAGATTAACCAGGGTGTCTTTCTGAGTTGAGTCTGAGCTTTACAAGTGAGAGACATTGACAGATGTGTGATTAGCTTAACAGCTGAATGGAGTTTTCTCTTTACCTTAAATACTTCTCTCTCTTTTAAATATTCATCATCATCATTGATCCAACTCACCAACTTTCTAGTGAAAACCCCTAAAGCCTTACAGATGAGGGTTTCAAGATGAGGGTGTCACTCCTGTTTATTCAGTACTTGTCTATGTATTCATTTTCCCTCTACAAAAAGGATGAAAAAGAATCTATGTTTCATCCCCAGTCTGAAACTAAAAGTCTAAACGTTTCTAAGAAAAGCAAACACAATAAGAATTTTAATAATACTTCAAAAATGCTCAGACAGATGCTTCTCTACAAAGGAATACAGGATGGACATAGAGTACATTACCTGGGGTGAAAGATAAAACACTCTTTAAACTTGTGAAAATTGGCTTTGTACTCGAAGTCTATATGTTGCTGATCTCTAAAATATACACTGCAATGATGTCATTCTTGCTACCACAGTTCTTAAAATCAAATGGAAATAATGTTTTCAATTTCATCTTAGGTTATTACTTGGAAAACATTTAGGAAAATGTAATGAGCCCAGTAGCAGGCTCAACTCCGATCCTTTCATAACATATACTGTCATCTGCCTTTTAGTGCAGTGCAGCCTAAAAATTTTTAGCTCTAAAGCTCCTTGCTTCTCAATTTTCACGATGGTTTCTCATTTTTCATATTCTCTTGCCACTGACATGTTTTTTCCATTCAGTAAGCAAGGATGCTGCTATTTATTTTTAAAATACAAAAAGGAAAGTGATCTTTAAGGCAAAAAAAACAAAAACAAAAAACACCTAAACCACAATCCAGATGCACAAGCAGCAATAAAGTATGTGAGAGAAAATTTTACTAAGACAGACATGGTAGGATGAATACTGGAATATGAATAAAGGCAGGCATATATTTATTCATGTTGCCAGGATTTAATAAAAACCATCACATGCAGGTTGGCACAGAATTCTAGAAATACCACACTGTATTACCATGCCGTTCCCAAACTCAATCCCTTGCTGTGAGAGGGAATACTTTGTATCACAATCATTTGATACATGGCTCACGCTCAAAGCAACTTTGAATACAGGTCGAAGGAAAGGTCATCCTGATGCAAAGCTGTGAGGTCCTAGGCAGAGTTTTGAGGTGAAAAGAAGGCATCATTGAAGCAGAGATGGTGCTATCCCATTGGGGGGGGCCTTAGGCAGGAATATTCCCCTCTCCAACACATAATAGAAAAAGAATTTGGGGCTCCCTTGAGCTGCTCAGCAATTGCTTAGTCTGCTTATGCCTAGTGCCAGTTCTGCGTTGGAAGTACCTTCAAAGTGAAACAACAGTGGCTCATGTAAGAAGTGACATAGAACTAAACACATTTTTAAATGTGGAGATGTTTGTCTTTTGTTCTCATAACCATTTAATCAAAGCCTTTCTAAATAAGTTCATTGGGGTGAATCTGTTGACTCAGTATACAGATTTAGAGTCCAAGTGTCAAGGCACTGAACTTTCTGCTTAGCAAACCCATCAGAGTGCACATATTCTTGAACACCAATATAATGTAATGCCGCTGAGGACACGATTACCGATATTCCCAAAGCTGACTCAATTAACTGCACTTCCACAGCAAGTTCACCAGTGACAGTGAAATGTGCCTTTGAACAAACAACAACACATTCAGAAGATACAAATCATAGTACAGAGCCTTTTACTAAAGTGCATAAACCAGCATGTTTCTAACATTTTAAATGTTTATGAAAAAACACCCATAAGTGGCTCTGCTAATTTACAAGGCAAATAACCTCTTTCTTTTACATATTTTGTTAACTTGAGCAGAAGTATATAAGTAAAATAAAACTTCACAGGCAATTTAGGCAATAATGTTTAGTTTCATAAGAATTGAGTCTGAGCTTTACAGGACCATACATTTTATCTTTTAGTACAATCAGCACTAACTTGATCACCATGCACCTAACACTGCCTTCAGAAATCAGTAACTTTTCGGATCTTTTTAAAGATCTACATTTCTTCTGCAACATTTGTCTCAAAAATTGAAAATTAGAGCTCTCTGATCAAAATGTACTGGATCAGTTAGAACAAGCTCAGGAAACATCATTCCACACTAAAAGAAAACTTTCAGAAATGGTTTTGTGGGGAGCAGCAAACAGGAAATCTGAATTTTCAAGAATGTATTGCAACCTGGCTTTGTGACAACTGAATATGTCAGAGACATCCTTTAAAAACAATGGCCAGAGATTATGTGCTCTACTCTCAGACGTATCTTTAAAGATGCATTCAGTTGTACAGGTCTAATTTGCATGCGCAAATATACAACCACTGCACTTCTGCATATAACTAAACAGGTTGTAGTACCTTCCAAGAATACAATCAGCTTTAGCAGACTGTATCCATTTTTAACAGCAGTTTTGCTTTTATTGCACACCCTTATTTTGACATTGTAAACAGCAGTTATTGAAATTAAGACTAAATTCCTTTCTCTGGAGATACTACATATTGATCTAGAAGTTTTCCATTTAGCCTATGAGCTCCACCTATCAGGAGCAAACCCGTAACAGTGATAACAGACAGTACAATACCTACCAGTTTAACTATAGTGTTGTTATTGCAATGATATAATAATGCTCAGCTCTTTAGCTTTCCTGTTGAGCTGTGGAACAAGTGAAATATTCCTAGTTAATTTAGGATGTGTGTGTTGTCAAAACAAATCTGAAATGCAAGCAACAGCAACTTTATTAGCACTTACTGATCCCAGGGGTGATAAATACATTTGTTTACTTATATGTGCTAGCAAAGCTGATGGTAAAAGGGAAACTGATCAGACTGTTAAGTAGAAAAAACTCACATTAAAAATAAAATGATAATATAATCCCAGTAAATTGCCAGAGTATAGTGTGAAAATTTTGTAGCACCCAAGGTCATACTGGCATCTTTCAGGATCCAGAGGGTCAAAACCATTTTACATGTGTATTTACATAAATTTAAATGTATTTTATATCACAAGTAAACACCTTACTTTGCTGATCTAGTCTAATGCCTCCTATAAGAGTACAAGGTTAACTCTTCCCCCATTTATTTTACACTCTGAGTAATTACAAATCTTGTTTCAGAGTGTAATAATATGAGGGGAGTCAGGCCTTTTGTCACCGGAGATATTTCTGGAAGGCCGATAGGGTTGCGTGTCCTTCTAACCATAGTATGCAGGTCAACCTATGAGGTGTGTAGGAGCTGGGAGTACATGTCAGTAGGCTATTCCCCATCTGGCCGATTTGAGGGAAGACCAGGTGCCCTCTCACATGTTCTTACAATTGTTTTTCTCTCTTGCTCTCATGTCTGCTGGAAAGAAAGGGGTCTCCACTGATATCTCTGTCCCCTCAATAAGTGTTTGTGTGGGGGTTCTCCTTCTCACAGGCATGAAGGTTTCCATTTTTCTCAGCACCTCTCCAGATGGACAGAAAACTATTACCAGACACCTCATCTCCCTTCCCTTGGGATGAGGCAGTTCCCACAGCTGGGTGTGGTACAATGGTGGTGAGAGCCTTATTAGTACATGGACATACATAGAGGTGCATGGAACGAGAAAGCCTTTACATATTGGGAGGTTAAAAAAAGCATACACACACTTTATCTCTTTTCCATGACCTAAATGAATATGTGAAAATTCTCTCATATAAGTACATATAGAAATCAATTCCTCTGATGAAATAGTCTGAGCAATTGCTTTCATCTGATTGTGTTCTTCTGTTATCACTTTGCAAGGCAAGTTGCCCTATGAAAACCACACCAAAGCTCCAATATTTCAGTCAAATTGCCACTTAACCGAAACAAAATTCCTATTTTTCCCTTACTTTGCAAAATTTGGTATCCAGTGGAGAAAAGAACTGAGGCTTAGTTATGAGTACCGTTTTTAAAACACCCTTCCCTGGAAGTTCTTGTGCCTCTCCCTACCCCACTGTGTCAATTCATCTCTATTATATTACACTCATCAGTCACAGATTTGGGGCTGGGATAGTTTCACAGGGTTGTGCAGCTACCTGGAAAGGAAATGTCAGACTTACAGTACAATTCCTCTGCTTTTTGGTTATACCAAATAATGCGAATGTTTTGGGTGAAATGGTACAAACTTACACATATAATAAGGGCCACCAAGTAGTAAAGAATATGCCAGCTTTGTTTTGGATGCTCATATTTTTGCACAAATCTAGGAGCAAGCTATCGCCTCTCCACATTTCTGAATATTGCAGATTTCTTGTGAGGGCTAAATAAATAACTACAAAGGAGGACAAAGGTTACCATTCAAAACACATGTAGAGAAGCAACTCTTGTGGTAAACAGACTAAGTGAAGTCATGCATTAGTCTGATAAAGAACCCTTAAAAGAGGCAGCAAAGGCAATCTTCATTTATGTTACAACCTATTTTTAATTCCTGTCATGAGTACCTTAAAAATGAGCTGTTTTCCTCTTGGTTAAGTAGCTAGTGATATTAATGAGACACTGCTGAAAGAATAGTTAAGATGTTACTATCATGGGGCGGGAATAAAATGTTGGAAACGTTAGAAAGAATATCGTTAATGTCTGTATTAAGCTACTGAGCATGCCCAGAGTGAACTAGATTTTTTTCAGCAGTCTGAGCTAACTGCTCTTGCAGTTGGTGAATCTACCTCTCTCTCCGAGATACTTATATAGTCCCCATTACGACAGTATTTGAGCGCCTCATAATCATTAACAGTTTTCTTCTCACTATACCCCTGTGAGGTAGGGTGACTTGCCCAAGGTCATACAGGAAATTCATGGTGGAGTAGGAACTTGAACCCAGGTATCCTTAACTACTGGGGGAATTCAACGGCTGGAAAAGTAATACAGCAAAACACAAAAAGTGTCCAATACGTTCTTTGAATGTCTTGGACATAACTTTTTTTGTCCATAAAGTGGAGAAAGTAACAAGGGGTACAGCCATTTTAGACTTGATTCTGACCAACAGGGAGGAATTGTTTGCTAATCTGAGGGTGGAAGGCAATATGGGTGATAGATTTCATGATTCTAAGTAAAGGAAGGAATGAGAGCAGCATAATAAGGACAATGGACCTCAGAAAAAGCAGACAAACTCAGAACTGGTAGGTCCCATAGGAAGAAAAGGAGTTCAGGAGAGCCGGCAGTTTCTCAAGGAGACAACATTAAAGGCACAACTGCAAACTATCTAGATGCGAAGGAAAGATGGGAAGAATAGAAAGAAGCCAATATGGCTCCATCAGGAATTCTTTTATGACTTGAAAATAAAAATAATCATCCAGGAAGTGGAAAAATGGACAAATCGCAAAGGAAGAGTACAAAAGACTAGTATAAGCATGTGGGACAAAATCAGAAAGTCTTTGGCACAAAATGAGTTACTCCTAGCAAAGAACATAAAAGGCAATAGGAAGAGATTCTTTAAATGCATTAGAAGCAAGAGAAAGAAAAAGGATAGTGTGGGTCCATTACTTCGAGGGGAGGGAGAGCTAATAATTGCGACAAGGCAGCTCAAGTGTTTGATGACAGTTTTGCTTCAGTCTTCATTAAAGAAGATTAATGGTGACCAGATACTCAACACAATTAAAGTTTAACGATAAGGGGTAAGGAACAAGCCAAAATAGAGAATGAACAGGCTAAGGAATATTTAGATGTATTCAAGTCAGAAGACCTGATGAAATTCATCTTAGGGTACTTCAGGAACTATCTGAAGCAATATTTGAACTGTTAGCAATTTATCTTTGAGAACTCCTGGAGGACAGGTGAGGTACCAGAAGACTAGAGAAGAGCAAACATAGTAACTATCTTTAAAAAGAGGAACAAAGACCACCTGGGGAATTATAGAGCAGTCGGACTAACTTTAATACTTGGAAAGATACTGGAACAAATTATTAAACAACCAATTTATAAACACTTAGAGGATCATAGGGTTATAAGGAATAGCCATCATGGATTTGTCAAGAACAAATCATGCAAAATCGATCTAGTTTCCTTCTTTGACAGGGTCACTAGCTTGTTGAATAGGTGGAAATCTGCAGACATGATATATTTTTATTTAAGTAAGGCTTTTCACAGTCCCACATGACGTTCTCATAAGCAAACTAGGGAAATGTGTTCAAGATGAAATTACTATAAGGTGGGTGCACAATGGGTGAAAGACTCAAGAGTAATTATCAATGGTTCACTGTAAAATTGGGAGGATGTATCTAGTGGGGTCACATAGGAACAGTCCAGGATCCAGAAATATTCAATATTTTCATTAATGACTTGGAAAATGGAGTAGAGAGTATGCATATAAAATATGCAGATGACACCAAGCTGGGAGGGGTTGCTAGCACTTTGGAGGACAGGAGTAGAATGCAAAACAACCTTGACAAACTGGAGAATTGTTCTGAAATCAACAAGATGAAATTCAAAGTGCAAAGTACTACACTTAGGAAGGAAAAGATCAAATACACAACTACAATATGACAAATAATTGGCTAGGTGGTAGTAGTACTTCTGAAAAGGATCTGGAGATTATAATGGATCATAAATTGAATAGCAGTCAAAATGAGATGCAGTTGCAAAAAAAAAATTTAAAATCCCCCCCTCGCCCCCGAAAACCAGTATTATTCTGAGTTGTTGTATGAAGACACAGGAAATAATTGTCCTGCTCTACTCAGCACTCAGAGTCTGGAGTATTGTGTCCTGTTCTGAGTACCACACTTTAGGGAAGATGTAGGCAAATTGGAGAGAGTCCACAGGGAGAGCAACAAAAATGATAAGGTTTAGAAAACCTGACCTCTTGGAAAAGCTTAAAAATACTGGGCATGTTTAATCTTAAGAAAAGAAGATCGGGGGGGGAGACACCTGATAATAATCTTCAAATATTAAGAACTGTTATAAAGTGGAAAGTAACCAATTGTTCTGTGTGTCCGCTGCAAGTAGGACAAGAAGTAATGGGCTTAATCTGCAGCCAGGGAGATTTAAGTGTCATATTACAAAAACTTTCTAACTATGAAGATAGTTAAGCTCTGGAATAGACTTCCAAGACAGGTTGTGGAGTCCCGATTGTTGGAGGTTTTTAAGAACAGGTTGGAAACCTGTCAGAGATGGTCTTCATCTTCCTTCAGCATTGGGGACTGGACTTCTCAAGATCCCTTCCAGCCCTATATTTTTATGATTTTATGGTTCTATCCCAAGTCCTAAGCCCTAACACCGGGGCAGGCCTTCCTCTGTGAAAGTGCTCTGCCTTCATGTCTGAGAAACTTGACATCTGAGTGCTATCTAAACATTGCATCCATCAATGTTACAAAGCCCAAAGTTCGACCTATCACATTTCTCTTTCTGAATATTTGTTTGGCAAATCTACTTCATTTTCCTTATAGATTCTTTTTTCTTAAAGCAAATGTTTCTATGCTGATTTTTTCTTTTAAAATATTGATCGTCTTTACAAAATACATAAACATAAGTTGAAAAAAAGTGCACACGTGATGAACGTTGGGAAAGCTCTGTAAAGAAACCAATTTAAATTTTAAGCCTATAAGGTGTTACTTTAAAACAGTGAGAATATTTTAATTAAGAAAGATAATTTCAATATTCTGCTTTTAATAATCAAATCTAAATACCTTAACTAATCCCTGCTGGAGCCAAAACCACCACAGCTTCCTACAAACACAAAAGCTATTCAGTACTGAAGTGTCTTTCCTCCACCCCTCCAATCATTTCTTTCCCACCTGTATTCCTCTTTGACATCATTTGTCAGTTTGCATCTATGTAAACTCAAGTTGTGCACTGCTCCCAACCCTAGTAAAGTATAAAAACTGTTTGCAGTTCCCTGTAATCTCAAAGTATTACATTTGTCTGGACAAGAAACATGTTATAATATGGTTCTTCTTGGGATAAGAGTCAAATTCTTTCAGTTCCGAACTTACACAGTAAGCAAGAGAACATATCAGTGTAGTTGGCACTGTACCACAAATGCTGCAATAGTAACACTAAAGGCTTTATTTTCCTTTGTGTTGATCTATGTAAATAAAACATAATCCTAGCACTCAGGTTTCTTTCAATCACTGTTACTGAACGCAAGATGGGGGGAAGAAAGGGGAGATAAACCTTTGATAGGCTGGTGGTTTAGCATTTGTTTCTGCTACTCTTACGAACACAGCTGAGGACCTGAATGGCATGCTCATTTGAAACTTAATTTTATTATGATCTGTTTCCATCAATATTTTGCTGTGGCTGGATGTTCAGCAGATACCTATCTGAGCCATGTCAGTGATCTTGTATTGAATGTAGTTTGTGGTCCATTTTCAGTGACATGTGCAACAAATTAGACACACGATTCCCATTAACAGTAATAGGGGTTGTGTGTCAAATACGCTCTGTGCAATGTTAAACCTTTAACCTTGTATATATGGAACCACTTAAGTGCTTGAGTCCCACCTGAGATATTTTTGCCAATGACTTTAGTAATTATCACGGAACTGCAGATCATATCTAGAGAGTAAGCGGTGGTTCAGTCCAACTGGCACAAAAGCTTAACAGAATACCTTGGGACTAGTTTGTTCTTTTCTACAGCTTTCTTATGTTGACATTATATCATTTGTTTTCAACAGCTCAAAAACACTGATATACTTCACCTTATTTCAATTGCCTTGGACAGCTTACTAAGTCTCTTTATTTGGCATATCTTTTAGAAAAGAGGAAAACAGATATATTTGTAAATCTGTGCTGATGCAGCACTCTACAAGGAGAAAAGCAGAGCACTTCAAGAGAAGCAGCCATCATTTGAATTCACCTCCCCTACAGTTTCTGAAATTATCTCTCTACTCGGTTAACATCGACACTACTATTCAATTTCATACACTACAACACTGTACCTTCTGTCATTATACTTTCATGCTATAATCCACTAACAATTTATTCAAAATGTTTCCCCAACACATCTTATGCATGATCGCCATGCAACACGGCCTGCTCCCCTACATATGCATATACTGCCTTTTATACAACAGATAATTATTTATTGCTTAAATTCCTATAGGAAGAGGAAGTTATATAATATCTTTAAATAAAGGGTATATATACTATATGAAGCTATTGTATTATCATACCCATTTCTACTCAGAATTTTGTTCATTTTGTGCTATATCTTACCTAAAATATGTAATAATTCTAGCTGGGATGTTGTTTTCCAAGCCTATCCCAGTAGTTTTGTCTATGGCTTCAAATTGGCCCTTCTTAATACAGTGGTGGCATGTCTTCCACTTTGAATTTGGTAACAACCAGATCATTCATATCAATGAATATTAATGCTTTGTTTTCAAGCACTTTTTGTAGTGTGGAATAATACATGCTTGAAAACTCACATTCACATTGGGCAGATGATCCAGATAGCACATTTGTTGGTAGTGGAGTTTATACAGGCCCTGACCTTTCACTCTTGGTGACCATAATTCAGATTTTGAATGATCTCTTCATCTGCAAACTGCATTCATTTTGAAAAAGAAATGACCTCTGCATCCTCATCCATATTTTCTGTAGTACCTGTACCTATGTATTTTATATTTGGAGTAAATACTGACCATTGTGAAATTATAAAAATGACAAGATTTTATAATGTTTAAGAAAAAATTATGGATGAGCACATTAAATGATTTTAAGCTGGGTTTTGGCAATGATCAGAGTGTTGTTCAATTGAAATATCCTGGAACAATTATTTCTCTTCCATTTTAAGTTGTATTTTTTCTCTAGAAACTCCAGCTTTGATTTTGAAATAACCCAAAATCTACACACTGTTTTAACTCCAATAACAATAGGTCAGATCTCTCTTTCAAAAGTAAGCAAAGGCTATATAGTGACTTCAAAGCACTACAAAGAGTCCTTATTTAGTAACTGTAGTGAGGTGGAGTGGCCTCCCACTGACCCAGAGGTGGAGGGGCCACTCGCAGAGCCCTGGTGGGCGGAGCCAGGCTGTGCTCACCCCATCCCCCGGAAGTCAGTGGGCGGGACAGGAAGTACAAAAGGCAGGTCTGCAAGCTCAACTGGGCTGCAGCCACTGAAGGAGCCAGATGCCTCCTGCCTGCTCCTGAACCGGGAGACTGCCCCGACCTGCCGATGCTGCCGGAGCCACACAGTAAGCAAGCCGAGGAGGAGTTTCCAGAACTGCCGCTGGCCTTCTACCCAGACAATGCAGAGGACCCCTTACAGACCCAGATACACCCTGAGGGGGAGATAGGAAGTAGCTCGGAGGAACTAGACAACTGTCTGGTGGAAAGCTGGCCTGCGACTAGGTCAGCGTTTTGCTGGAGGATCCCTGCTGACCCAGTGGTGGACCCCTCTGCCACTGTCAGGGCCCTGGGCTGGGAAGTGGTGGAGTTGGGTGGGCCTGCACTCCCCCCTCCGTCATCCCACCTGTCCATACTCCCCGTCCATAGGCCAGGGGGCCTACACCTGCCTACACTCTGCCGAGTGAGGATACTAGGCTCTACTCCTGCCTGAGCTCCCCTAAACTATGTTTGGGTTCTCTAACACTGCCTGAGACTGCCTAGACTGTGTTTGGGTGCTCTAATCCTGCCCTAGACTGTTTGGGTGCTCTACGCCGGCCTGAGTCCAGAAGACTTGTTGCCCCGCCCTGATTAAGGGCCTGGGCTCTGAACTATTTGCCACTTGGCCCTGAATGCAGGCTTGAGACCCAGATTCTGTACCGGTCCACCCCGACTAAGGGCTCAGTTTCTTAATTGTTTATTTGCCGCTCACCCCTGAGTACAGGTCTGAGCCACCGACCCTTCACTGCCCTGATTGCGGGCTAGAGACCCTAACTGCCTATCACTCTACCCGGACTGCCGTCCAGAGCTACAGGCCGAGAGTGACTCAGCTAATTCCCCAACCGTGATCAACGCCCCGTGATATAGTAACCCACTACAGTAACCAATTGATTACATTAACATTTTTGTAACAGCACAAAGTTTAAACTTTGTGATACTCTTCATTCCATCGTGTCAAATGAAGTAGATGGAAAATGAGGAGGTTTTCCAGATTGTTTCTATCGAGTGGTACAGATAGCAACCGGTGTATATACTGGTTTATGTAGTACGTGCATCTGTCTCCCGCCCCCCGGTGGTTTTATCATATAAAATTGACTTGCTAACTTCAGATATAGCTTTGATTTCTTGCTGAATCTTTGGTGCTACTGAGTATGTTTTCTAAACCACATCTACCACTTTCTTGAAGTGGGCTACTGAAGTCAGTAAGTTAAACATAGGGACAGCTCCATTGTAAGGCTCTTTCAAGAGAAAAACAAATACATCAATTTCTAATTTGTCTGTTGGCAATGAACCTGTTGGCATTGATTGTTCCCTGCCTCTTTCTGTAAAAATGTCTAAAAGTTTCCAGTGCAGCATCTCCTTCATGATGGACATGTCTTTTCAACATTTTCAAGCATTGTTTCAAAAGTTTCTCTTCTGATTGTTCCTGACAGCTTTGTCAAGTCCATAAATACATTATAGCATTCCCTACCATATACAATGTGACTATAAACTCATAAATGCACTTGTAAAAAAGGATTCTTGATTCATCGATCAACACAAGTGGCTCTTCTGAAATCATTAAATGTCCTATTAGTTTCTCTCTTATTTCAACTGCAGTAAATACAGTTATGTTTCCATATCCATTCTCTTGACTTAGTTGTGGGTGCCCTATGAATGACAAATAACTCTGGATTGCTACCTGTGTCATTCTAAATACTTCAGCAGTATTCAAAACTTTTTCTTAGTTCAATTTTTCCACCTTATACACTGACATTTTGTATTGTGATTTCATTGCTATTCTTCTCTCAACATATTTAGTACATGTAGGTGTGTCAGGTTCATATATTTTGCCTAACAAAGCTTTAGAAGTTCTAGCTAGCACACTGTTCTTCTAGTCACATTGTATATCAATTTGTTTTTTGGAGCAATCTCTAACTATCCAGCTCCACATTTATACATACATCATAAAATTCTCCAGTTTATTTGACTTAACACTGACTTCTTTTTCCACTAAAAAAGACTAGACTTCTTTACACATGGAAAGACACATGATCCTTACAGTAATGCTTTTTTCCACTGTTTCCTCCCCTGCCTGGTGTGCATTAGCATTTCTTTCACATGAATTTTCACAGCCAGACAGCTCGTTTGAATCAGTTGTACAGCTTGCCTTTTTGTGTTCAGTTACACTTTTTTACATCAGATTCTTCACCGAGAATTTTCCATTTCAGAATCAATAAACTGTTTACTGCCAGATGCAACTTTTTTCATTATCACCATTGCAGAGGTGGTACAACTAGCTGACTTTAAGTGGACAAAATATGCACACAAGTTGTTCCTTTTCTTCTAGTGACACATACTGAATATGCTAGTAAAGGGGGAGAAGCCAGAACCAGTTCCCCATAGTGACCAAAAGTATCAATTGCACATTACACTATGCATTACATCTACATAGCAGTGATTATGTTTATTCAACCAGAACTATCAATCATACGTCAGTTCCACTCCCTGGAAAATAAAACTTGAAGTTTTCATTCATCATACTCTCGCTAAGGACACTTCCTACACATAACTAAAATGGTTGAGCAGAATATTCCAAGAGACTAATCAGATTATAGTATAAAATCCTTGAGAAATATAAGGCTAGCCATTAACAGCAATGATCTCATCAAAAGTCAACAGTTAAATATTAATTTAGTGAAAAAATACAGCATAAAGAACTCTGGTAGCACACAATGAAAATTGATTCATAACAATGACATCATAAAGAAGTTTATCTTATACTTTGGATATGAAATATGAACGTCAACATTTCCCTTTGCAGAAATATATCAACAAGCTTAGTAAATGATAGTGCAAACCCCAAGAGACAGAGCGAGGAAAAGGGAAAATACAATCCTTGATTAGAAAATTATGAACATTTAGCGCTAAAGTAAAAATAATTTACAGTAATGAATTTCCTTAGCTTCCCTCATCAAAAGAAATCATTAACGTACTTCAAATATACACTCTGAAATATTCCCTCACTCAAATAGTAAGAACACACGCAAATACAAGTTAAAAATGCATCAACAACCAATAAATGCACATTTAGTTATTGTAACAGATCATTAATTGTTCCAAATTGATTTTCCCTCTTTAATTTTAGCCTTTATTTCACCCAATCTTTTTTGTGTTAGTGTAGCAGCAGCATGTTGGTGACACTGCTGTACATTCAAGATGGCTGTTTCATTCTCGTTCATTCTTCAGGAAAGAACATAAACTTGCTGATCTCAGGAGAAGTGATCATGCAGGACAGTAAGCCCTGAATTCTAGCCCTGGGCAGACATGTAGCATCTTTTTTTAAGCTCGTCAGTAATTTAGAATAATGGTTCAATAAGAAAAGCAAATGCCCTTTTTTTTCCCCTTCCACTTTAATCTCTATTAAAGCCAATGTTCACTGGCCTAAAACACAAAGCCATTGTAATTTCTACCCAGTGGAATTAATTGATCAACTGTCAACATCCTCTGTCTGAGTCAGCACACAGGGTCATCAGAGTAACATGGGCCTCCACCTCACAGTAACAACAATTGTGAAGATTATATGGTGAGCAACTTTAACTCTTTAGAATATCAGAACTGCAATGTTGCTAGTTTTACCATATTCAGAGAACAGGACACTGACAACGTCTATGGTTTTCCAAAGGGTTAACTTTCTAAAATCCTAGTCAAATCAATCCTCACGACCATCAACAGCAACTGCATTTAAATAATACTGCACAAGTATTACTACTAGATTAAAAACAGCCAATCAATCAACATTGCACAGTAACAGGGCACCTCCTTGATTCTTCACCATGGCAAAATGTGATTAGTTAAACCAAAGCTGCAGAGGCGCATTCCCTGAACTGTAAACAAATGACTCGGTTTTAAAATTAATTCCATTCAGGAAAAAAAATATACCAAAGACTTTACTAATAAAAAAAACTATTGGGGGAAAAAAAGGCTGGCAAATAACAAACATCCTCATCAATGTAGCAGAATTAACCTAAATACTTTTTTTTTAAAGGCGAGGAATCAAAAACTATTAAGTCTAAGGTATTGCAACCCCATAGGATGCACTATTACTTTATTGTTATTAGCATAAACACAGATCCTAGTTTAAAAACATGCTAGAAACCATAAGTGAATGAGGCATGTTGCACATTTAAGCCATCATACAGAATTAAGATTTTAATGGTATTTTTGAAAGTAGAAATTAAAGATTTACAACTCCAGAGACGTATGGCAGGATATCGTTTCAACTAAAGTGCTTCTAGCTAAATGAAAATAGCAGCATAATAAATAATAAGCCCCGCCGCCCAACAACAGCAGTATATCTGGCTACATACAGGTTTAAACTTTCAGTAGCTGTATTTCTTTCAGTAAATACTTTTATAAGGGTTTATCATTTGCTGAAAAACAGCACCTGCTAGGAATGTTGTTATTAATACATATGATATAGGGGAACCTACCTTTTCAATTTGTGAAGGTGGATATCAGTTCTGAAACTCTGATCACTGTGCTTGGGACTACCTGCAGTGGGACATCCATAGGAGATCAATGCATGGTAGGTACGGGTGGATTGAGACTAAATGGAAACCGGGCCTGAAAAACTTTCTAAACTAATGTTTGGGTACCCCAATATACTCTTTCTCCCAGCAATCTTCCAAAACAGACACTAGTCATCCTCCTCTCTCTCCAAAGTCATTGATGGAGGTCAAATGCAAGAGAGAGAGAGAGTTGGCAGTTTGTCAAAGAGACATTATTAAGGGCAGAAGAGCAAACTATCCTCCTGGAAAGATAGCAAGTATGGCAAGAGATCACTCTGGCTTTAACCAGATCTTCAATGGTCTGAAACTCAAAAAAGAAGTCCCACACAAAGTGGAAACTAGGTCAAATTACAAAGGAAGAATATTAAAAAACAAAACAAAAAACCACGAGCATGGAGGGATCAAATTAGAAAGACCAAGACACAAAATGAGATTAAACTAGCTAGAGACATAAAGGGTATTCTACAGATACATTAGAAGCAAGAGGAAGACCAAGAACAGGGTAGGCCCATTACTCAATGGGGGAGGAAAGACAATAATAGAAAATGTGGAAATGGCAGAAGTGCTCAATGACTTTTTTGTTTCAGTTTTCACCAAAAAGATTATTAGTGATCAGATGTCTAACATAGTGAATGCCAGTGAAAATGAGGTAGGATGTGAGGCTAAAATAGTGAAAGAACAAGTTAAAAATTACTTAGACAAGGTAGATGTCTACAAGACACGAGGGCCTGATGAAATACATCCTAGAATGCTCAAGGAGCTGACTGAGGAGATACCTGAGCCATTAGCAATTATCTTTGAAAATTCATGAAAGACGGGAGAGATTCCAGAGGACTGGAAGAGGGAAAATATAGTGCCAATCTATAACAAGAGGAATAAGGGCAACCTGGGGAATTACAGACCAGGCATTTAAACTTCTGTACCCAGAAAGATAATGAAGCAAATAATCAAGTAATCAATTTGAAAACACCTAGATAATAAGCTGATAAGTAACAGTCAACATGGACTGGTTAGGAACAAATCATGTCAAACCAATCTAATAGCTTTCTTTGATGGGGTAACAAGCCTTGTGGATGGGGGAAAGTGGTAGATGTGGTATATCTTGATTTTAGTAAGGCTTTTGATACTGACTTGTATGACCATCTCATAAACAAACTAGGGAAATATAGCCTAGAGGGAGCTACTATAAGGTGGGTGCATAACTAGTTCGAATACTGTTCCAAGAAAGTAGTTATCAGTGGTTCACAGTCAAGCTGGAAGGGCATATCGAGCAGAGACAAGCAGGGATCGGTCCTGGGTCCAGTTCTGTTCAATATCTTCATCAATGATTTAGATAATGGCATAGAGAGTACATTTATAAAGTTTGTGGACGATACCAGGGAGGGATTGCAAGTGCTTTGGAGGATAGCATTAAAATTCAAAATTATCTTGACAAATTGGAGAAATGGTCTGAAGTCAATAGGACAAAATTCAAAAAGGAGAAATGTCCAGTTCTGAGTGCCACATTTCAGGAAAGATGTGGACAATTTGGAGAAAGTCCACGGGAGAGCAACAAAAATGATTAAAAGTATAGAAAAAGTGACCTGTGAGGGAAGATTGAAAAAATTGGGTTTGTTTAGTCTGGAGAAGAGAAGACTGGGGGGGGGAGAGAAACATAACAGTTTTCAAGTATATAAAAGGTTGTTACAATAAGGACAGTGAAAAATTGTTCTTGTTAACCTCTGAGAATAGGACAAGAAGCAATGGACTTAAACTGCAGCAAGGGAAGTTTAGGTTGGACATTAGGAAAAACTTCCTGTCAGGGTAGATAAGCACTGGAATAATTTGCCTAGGGAGGTTGTGGAATCTCCATCATTGGAGGTTTTTAAGAATAGGTTAGACAAACACCTGCCTGTAATCGACTAGTTGTTACTTAGTCCTGTGTTAAGTGCAGGGGGACTGGACTAGATGACCTATGGGGTCCTTTCCAGTCCTACACTTCTATGATTCTCTAATCTGGCAGCCATCCATCAGCCATCAACCAAGTATGTTACTATGACTGCACATTCACTGCTCCATTTGGTGCTCCACAACTACCTACACTTCTTATTGTGTAGTCAGTGTGTGCAGTAGGTTGGTGGTTAGCCCTTGTGTTGCAATTTCCACTCTCCCGTTTAAATGCTATGTATGGGGTGAATATTGGAAATGGGGATTCTGAACCACAAGATCCTTACCATGTACACCGGAAGCTCCTTATAGCAAACTTGAATATCATGGAATTCCATTTATAGGCAAGTGACACTGAAGTCCCAAATTATTTGAGTGCATTTCATTGGGTTATCACTCTACTTATAGGTCTCCATTGTACATTATAGCCTCCGTTCCTATGGGACGCTCCAAGGAGTCACTGTACCTGAACAAGGCATAATGCCTCCTAGAGCTCTCTGACATGCTATGGGGATACGGAAGCTGCCACACTCCTTTAGAGGGCATATTCTAATGTTTCCTCCATAACCAGCCAGCTCCAATGGCTGCTGTATAGCACGGAGATGGAATCATGGCCCACCTGCTTCCCTGCTCATTCCAGAGTGGCTGGTGCATCTATCCTCATTTAGCCCTTGTGCTCACCTGAACGCAAGGTCTGCCCTTGTGATCAGCCCCTCTGTACGAGGATAAAAAGGTGAATGCGGGAGGATCTTTGAACCCCCTTATCCCTGCATAGCAGGTGGGCATAATTTTACCCATATCAAAGTTTTATTTCACTATAAATGGGGCCCACTGTGCTAATCCCCTTGGAATGCAGCAATTACCATGTACTAGTTAGGCACACAGAGGAGAGAAACGCTGGGGAGAGGGAAAACTGTGTGACCTATCCACCCATTGTTGACATAATCCCATGGCTCTGGGTAAGGCACTGGTTTGTTGAAAGCCCCCTGCTCCCCTCCCCCCCCACACACACACAGTGCTCCAGGGTGGTCTATAATACAGACAGTAACTCAGGAGTAGAGAGCTGCAGGTTGAAACAGCAGCCTGTTTGCCCAAGCTTCTCTTCTGTATTCCCATGGCAGCTGCAAGAACACATGCTGCCCAGCCCCTTGAGGCACTGCTGGATGTCCCCACGCACAAACAATGAGAGATATGCATCCGTCCTGTGAGCAGGAAACAAAAACAAAGAGAAAGCAAAAAAAACCACAATAAAACAATAGAAAAGAGTTGGGGGGAGCCAAAGATGTAAATGAAGAGCTAAGAGGAGAGTGTGGAGAAACAGACTGTGGGGAAGGTTCCCAACTGACAGTGCATAAAACAGGATTCCAGTAGAACAGGAGGAGGGATAGCTCAGTGGTTTGAGCATTGGCCTACTAAACCCAGGGTTGTGAGTTCAATCCTTGAGGGGGCCACTTAAGGATCTGGGGCAAAGTCAGTACTTGATCTGGCTAGTGAAGGCAGGGGGCTGGACTCGATGACCTTTGAAGGTCCCTTCCAGTTCTGGGAGATAGGATATCTCCATTTATTTATTTATTTAGAAGATGGTTGGAAAAAAACTGACTGACAGGAAAGAATGACTGCAAAACAACAAAAAGACAAATACATGGCAAATAAGTAACGAGAAAGCTTTTCCTGCCCAGAGCTAACTCTGTGCTGATGTCTGAGTCAGGAACACACTAAAAGGTTTGGATATTGTCACTGGCTGAGTGACTGGGCTAGGCCAGAGAAGAGATGACTCAGATAAAACTTAAAGTGCATAAAATTAATAATTTATTAACAAAAGAACATATAAAGTTGGATTAAGCTTCCAAAAATATTTAGTGCCAACAAAATCTAGGGCTTTGCCTACTAAGGCTGCAAGAGAGCTATTGTGAGACTGCCTCCCTGAGCTCCTCTCTTAAATTACTCCCAAGATATTCCCTGAGGTCTTTCACATAGCAAAATTACTGATTCAGTTCCTGCTGACTGCTTTGTTGATACACCTGTGCCTCTTTAAATTGGCCACTGCTGAGCTACCCGGTGCCTAATGGCAGTCTTTGTCAAGGAGTGGCGAGTTGATTAACCGATCCTACGGATCAAACTGGGGAGAAACGCCACTACTGATTCCTTGTCAAGTAAGGTAGCATTTACATCCATGGACTGTGAATAGGAGGTAAATAAACTAAGGCTTTTCCCTTTCAGCTAGAAATGCCAGTCTATCCTCTCAACTTCAGCAGGGCGGCAGGTTAACCAGGGAAAAGAAGAAAAAGAGAGGGCAGTTGTTTCCTCTCTCCTCTAGGAAAGGCATAGAAAACTGATATTTTACAATGATTTATAGAATAGGAGAGAAAGTAAAGAATAATTAAGCTCCACTCACACTCTTCATTTCATGTTCTCTTCTACACACATCAAACTGAGCTCCCAAATCTGGAGAGACCCCAAAATTGAACTGAACATCTCCTGGGACATATGGGAAGGAGATAAACAGCTTCTGCCTCCCAAGACACACATGGGCTGACAAGAAACCTTCTTTGCCTTGGAATTTCCATGAAGTTCCAAGGACCCAGGGGCCTAAAGGTAAAAACATTTTCTTTACAATAATAAACTATCTTCCACAGACAGAATTATTTTGGATAGATTTTGCAATAGAGAATTGTACAAAGATCTTTCCTGGTTTTTTTTTCTATACCATTTAAAAAATCTGTTTGATTTCTCCATAAGCTTAATCGTAGTTAACTTATTTCTTCCAACTGAATAACTCCTGCTACTGTAGATCAACAATTGATTAATCAAGCTATACAATGAAGAAGCAAAATGTCTGACTCCCTTACTCTCTGTACTTGAAATGAGCTTTATCTTATACTACTCAACGAAATAATGGTGCAGAACCTGTTTTGAGAAATCTGTGGAATAATGTGATTGCTTATGGGAAGAAGTGTCACCAATCCATCCATATGTAATGATAGCAAATTTGTTCTCTCTCAGCCACCACAAAAGTGTTGTAGGTTGCTACATTTCCTTGGTGTTAATAAAGATTTATTTTAAGGGTTAAATTTCCATAACATTGCCTCCATTTGAGTGTGCATGACTTTGCACAGACAACACTTTTGTAGCTCAGTGTGACTACATAAATACAGTCGGGAATCTAATCCACCTAAAGCACAAGCATCTGCCACTGAGGCCTTGGCTACACTTGCGAGTTACAGCGCTGTAAAGCCTCCCCCAGCACTGTAACTCACTCCCCGTCCACACTGACAGGGCACTTACAGCGCTGTATCTCCCTGGGTACACCGCTGCAGGTACTCCACATCTCCGAGAGGAATAACAGCTGCAGCGGAGTGGCTACGACTCACGGGTGTGAGTGTAAACGCTTGCAGCGCTGTACTAATCACCTTGTCAAGGGGCCAATCCTCTCCATTGTTGTGACGGGCTGCAGGAATGCGGAAGTGCCGGTTTCAAAGCTCGTACCACAAAGCAAACAGTTTGCAGCTTGCTTTGAGTGAGTAAATGAATAAGCAGGGGGCCGGGAGTTCGGAACTTGCAAAATAGAGAGCTGACATGCTCCAAAAAGCACTCTCTCTCCCCCCACACTCCCTGTCACAATCCACCCCACCCCCCCATTTTGAAAAGCACGTTGCAGCCACATGAATGCTGGGATAGCTGCCCATAATGCACCGCTCCCAACACAGCTGCAAATGTTGCAAGTGTGGCCACACCACTGCGCTGGCAGCTGTCAGTGTGGACAGACTGCAGCGCTTTTCCCTACTCAGCTGTACGAAGACAGGTTTACCTCACAGCGCTGTACAGCTGCAAGTGTAGCCAAGGCCTGAGCTAAATAAGAAGTGCTTTAGCTGTAAGAAAGTTGCAGGCTGTTACAGTCACTAAGCAAAACAAGGTAGGTAAGGTAATATCTTTTATCGGACCAACTTCTGTGGGTAAGAGAGACAAGCTTTTGAGCTTACCCAGAGCTCTTCTTCATGTCGGGAAATGTACATAGAGTGTCACAGCCAAAAATATAAGGTGGAAAAGATTGTTTAGCATAAGTAGTTAACACATTTCAAGGGACCATTCAAGGTGAAGATGTGTTAACTACTTATGCTAAACAATCTTTTCCACCTTGTATTTAGCGGTGATACTCTGTTTCCAAGTCCTGAAGAAGAGCTCTGCATAAGCCTGAAAGCTTGTCTCTCGCAGCAACAGAAGTTGGTCCAATAAAAGATACTACCTCACCCACCTTCTCTCTCCAATATCCTGGGACCAATACAGCTGCAACAACATTGCAGAGTCAGCAAGTCTCACTTTCAAAAGGGATTTGTGGCTACTAAGTGCCTCAATCCCCTCTGAAAATGAACCAGGCTCCTAAATCACTTAGGTATTGCAACACTGAGCCACTAGGAAGGGACACAGCTACTCAAGCCAATGTGAATTTTTTTATTCGTTACTTGTGAGCGCAGGTGACAGGACTTACATGTGCAAGCTAAATGTGGTTTGTGCATTTAAACTCAGTCACCTGCACATGCTCACAACGGTGCTGGCCAGTGCCTCTGTACATATGTTACAGGCACACAGATGGAGTCTAGGATAAGATCCTTAATATAGTTTCATATTTGATAAAGTTTCACCAAAAATCAATAAGAACAATTCACTGCCAGTATTTGAACCCTACTGGTTTTGACAACCCAACTCCCTGTTTCCTTCAGCCAGGGAGAAACTCACAATTTCCTGTCTGGCCTGCATTAGTACACCTCTACCCCAATATAACGCGACCCGATATAACATGAATTTGGATATAACGCGGTAAAGGAGTGCTCCGGGGGGGGGGGGAGGAGGGGCTGCACACTCCGGTGGATCAAAGCAAGTTTGATATAACGCAGTTTCACCTATAAGGTGGTAAGATTTTTTGGCTCCCGAGGACAGCGTTATATCGAGGTAGAGGTGTAGTATGAAATAGCCAGTAGGGGATGCTGCGAGTGACTGGTGCTTGCCGCAAGCCAGTGTGAAGTGTTGGCTCAAAGAAATCACTTGGAATCCAACATCCATTGCCCTCAGCCACCTTAAAGACACTTATAATTAGCGAATACCAGCCCTAAATGATGTTAGATTACTCTAAATTTCTTTACTTTGGACTGACAGCTGTCATTATGAACACTGCAAGTGAAACTAGAATTCCTCTTAATGCACTATGAGTAGATTAAGTTTATTTTGTGTTTAGAAAAGCTAAGTTAGAAGAAATGGTTCATATCTTTTTGTGGAATTATTTCCCACCAGATGCCTATTTACCACATCGCTGGAGGAGGATAACTATATGCAGTTTAACAGATGTATTATAAAGAACATAAGAATTAACCTAGCAAATTAAAATATTTTCTTTGGAAGTTACATGTAAAATTAATAAGTACAACCAAAAAAAGTATATTCTTTGTGCTAGTCTACTCCTCCTTTCATAAAAAATTGCAGAGACATGATCCTGATCCTTTTTAGGATACCTATTTAAGCCTTGCCAGTTGAGACTCGGTGGAAGTTTGTTTTAAATTTAAATGGTGTCAATTAATGAGTTAAGAGCTGTTCATTTATCTTTAAGGCCCTGGTTTATGATCTGTGGCCTTAAGTGAAGTGAGTTTGGTAATGTCAGATGGGGGCTTTCCTGGCAATAGCTCACATCACAAATTCCCTGCAACAGAGTCTGCCGCAAGAGCCAGTGAAATAAACCACAGCAGGACCAGCAGGACAGCAAAGCTTAAATATCTATGAATATTATTATTCTACATAGGAAAAAAATTGCTGCACATGTTTCCAACATCTGTGTTTTTAGCCAGTCATTTAACCTCACTAAAGAACATTCATCCATACACTATTTGTTTAGAATGGCTAAAGAGCAGAAAGATAGAGATCGTATTGATGATGCACATCTAAGAATGTTTCCTTCTATTTGCTCCATCAAACCAATAATACTGCTCAAACTCTGAATTATTTAAACATAAAAATGTATGTGAACATTTAAAAAAAATAACAGGCCCACTGAATATCAGAATTACATCAGTGGATTATGTGTAAACAGGGCCCAGATGCAAACCAAGCAAAGGATCTTCAACAATAAGTCAAAATATTTAGAGGGACACGCCAACACTACCTACCAGCTCCCCAGTCGTCATTGCAGACCACAATTCACTCTGGTGGTAAGCCCAAGCCCACAGATTCTTGGTTCCAAAATTTATGGACTCCCTTGCCCCTTAACATTCTAGGATATGTGACTCTTCTTTCTGATCTTTATGATCACAGCAAGAGACGTTTCAGTTATCGTACACGTCATTGGTCTTTGTCTTAGCGGTTGTCATTAAAAAGAATAACATTCTGCTGAAAGACACAGAATAACTGTTTGAAATTAGAGCAATATGATGCTAAAATTTAAAAAGTAATGTAAAGTTTCAAAATGATGCTCTTTATAGATGTTTTTTACTGGCTAAATATCTATCCCATCTACAAACAAGCTTCTGGTTTGGTGGTAACATCAATATTTCAAATGGCAAGCACATCTCCTTACTCTTCATCCAGCCTTCCAAGTGTAACTGCTTGAGCCAGGCCTGGCAATAGTATATTGAAATCATTAGTCTCTTTCTTTGATTCTGTTCTTAATTTGGTGTGGAGCTAAGCCACATGTTTTAATATCCCTGCATCTTCAATCACTATTGGACTGCTTAAATCACTGTTTGCTGTCTCACATTTTACGGTTTCTTTCAGAACTCTCAGAGTATTCTTTAATTGGACTCTCTTGATAAACTTTTAAAAGCCCATGTTTATTACTGCGAAGATTAATATTGTCAGAAGTTTTATCTTACAACAGAATGTTAAAAAAAAATAAAAAAAACCTTTCAATAAGTTTACCCTCTCAGACAAAAGACATTCACATAATTAAACATAAGAGTGTTATTTGGAAGAGGGAAGGTGTGACAGTATGTCTCCATTAACATACCTACTGGACATCCATTACAATGTTCTCTGTGATTAAAGTGCTACACTTATTTCATTAAGAGCTTTATTGAAGAATACACAAGTAATTGTTACCCCTTCCTCCAAACCCCATCTGTTTGGAATTCATACAGCTTTAAAATGAACACATAGTTATAATTATCTTAATGAACCATGCTGAATTAGATACCATCCGAACAGTGTATAATTTAATTTGCGCTAGTGTTTTTTGAAATTTTTAAGCATTAATTAAAAAAGGAATCTCACATTGTTTCACCTTTGCTAATTTTATGAATAAATACTTTTATTAACTGGATCTACAGAAAAACACAGCACAACTTACCTAGGAAGGAGTTTCTTTTTCACTATCATATGTGGTTACATGTATTTTTAAAATAGTTAGTTTTTAGAGATCTTGATAGGGATGATATTAAATCAAAACATACAAACAAAATTAGGCTCAGATCCTTCAGTGAATTCCAGGTGGAAAGACCCCTGCATCCATGTGGAGCCTGGCGTAGGAGCAGGGACTTATTTAAAGGGACAGGCTACATCCAAGTAAGTGCAAATTTCACACAGTAAAAGTTAAATAGTGTTTTGACTTAAAAAGCTTCAGAATGCCGTCAAAAACCTCTGAAAAATGATGAGTGAAATCTTGACCCTATTGAAGTAAATGAGACTTTTGCCACTAATTTCAATTGGGCCATGATTTCATCCCCAAAGCCAGTGGACTTTGTGTCCCTCTTTGCTGAAGCACTGACTCTGGAAACTCTGCTTTTAAAGACCTATGAAGAAAGCAAAGGTTTCAGGAGAGCGGTGCTGTAGCAAAGCCTCTTTGGAGGAGGTACAGTAAAGTAAAAACAAACTGACAGTCAGCATCCTCCGATTTCACTTACCGGTAATTGTATTCACTAAATTGTATTCACTAAATGTAATATTTATAGGGCACAGGGCAGAAAATAAAGAAAAATCTCAAGTGAAAATTAAGCAGAACATAGTTCTTATAATCACGACAAAAAGCGGTAGCTAGCTAACCTTGACACCTAGTTACATGGGATGCATGACATGGACAGTCAGTTCAGACTCCCAGCATCTCCCTCCAAAAATCTGAGTGGGTCATTCTGAAGAAAGGTACGTACATTTGTCCCTGAAAATCAGGATGTTTCTTTTTCCTATTGTCTTGACTATAAAAGTTCTGAATCTCTCTCTCTCTTCCTATGCTTTGATGTACAGGTCTGTCGCATCTTACATACATTTAACATGCGCGAATTCACCTTTACGCGGTCGTCAAAAAAAAAAAAAAGAGAAAAATAATAATTTAAATACTGTTTCTGTAGTGCGGGCGATTCTTCCCACCATTACACTCAATGTAAATTAACTATACGCGGTTTTCGCTTTACGTGCTGACTGCGGAACATAACCCCAGCGTAAGAAGAGACACACCTGTAGTAAATAAGGCTTTACTCAATTTAATAAACTAATTTGAAGTCAAAATACAGTAGAACAATACATTTTTTTCTTGTTTCAACCCAGGGCTAACTTTGAAACATGTGGTCCCCTGCCTTGTGTTTTACATTAGATTTTTGTCTCTTTTCTACTTGTAGAGTTTACACAGCAATAATGACTGGCATTTAATAAATACGCTCTCTCAACTTCCACAAAAGCATTTGGATTTTAGTGAATGTGACCTTCAGGTACTCTGCATAGCCTCATTGACGGCTTTCAGCACCTCTTTGAAAAGAATGGCTCATTACCATGCAAGTAAGGCTAACCACTGCACAAGCTAATTGTTACAAAATATGATGCTGGGAGTCTGAAGTAACTGTCAGTACACTGCATCCCATGAAACTAAGTGTAAAGACTAGCTGGCTACTCTTTTTTGTAGTGATTACACTGTTTATATTCTGCTTAATTTTTACCTGGAATTTTCTACCCTATAAATATTGCATTTAAGACAATTAAAAATATTTATTTAGTAACCAGTCTCAGCTTTAAAAAAATGTGCTTCATCATTTTGACTCTTAGGCAATACAGAGCCCCGTGATGCTTTTAGTGGAACCACATAGCTAATTTTATTAACAGGAAAAAGCGTTCTAATATTTCTCCATGTTTATTCCCATATTGCATAAGGAAGATCATCTTTACATTGACTCAAGACATTTGGAATGTTCTCTTCTTCTATTATAAATCATTCTTATACTTACAAAGGCTTGGTCTACATTAGCAACTTATGTTGGTATAACTACATGGCTCAGGGGTGTGGAAAATCCACACAGGCCTGAGTGATACAGTTATATTAACATAAATCCCAGTGTAGACAGTGCTATGCCAACAGGAGGGCTTCTCCCATTGACATAGCTACCGCCTCTTGGGTAGGTGGATTACCTATGCTGAAGAGAGAAGCCCTACCGTTGGCGTAGGTAGCATCGTCACTGAAGTGCTGCTACAGTGGCACCGCTGCAGCCTTTTAAGCATAGACAAACCCAGAATGTGCTAGCATATGAGAGATTAATGTTTTGAACAATTGAAGGATATAGGATGCCGGAACATGAATTAGCAATATGTTTTCCCTTTATGTCAATGAAAAACATGGAGAATAGCAGATCACACATTCGAGTCACTGCACATTCACAAACTTACCATGTCAGAGATGCAAAAGAGTAAAAACTTGTCAAGCAATTGAATCTAGATAGCTCCTCATCTGCACACTGTCAGATATAACTTATTTCACATTATCAGGCCAGCTATAACTTGTACTCACTATATACTGGTTCCATATATACCTGATTCAAGTCATCGTTAGAAACCACTTGGGTTATTTTGCTAAAATTCCAATATTGGCTAAACCATCCCCCTCTCCCTTATTAATTAACTATTGGAACAATTGACCAAGGCTTGTGGTGGCTTCTCCATCACTGACAATTTTTAAATCAGGATTGGATGTTTTCTTAAAGATCTGCTCTAGGAATTATTTTGGGGAAGTTCTATGGCCTGTCTTATGCAGAAGTCCAGACTAGATTACCACAATGGTCCCTTCTGGCCTTGGAATCTGTGAATCTAAACCTTTGCAAACAGATGAATATGGACGAGATGATATGTACTTTTTAGAGATGTCAGAGTACTAATAATCATAAGTTAAATGATTAAATGAACTGCTGCCACGTCCCTCCTCAAATGCCTAAATTTTTCCACTTTTCCAAAGTGATTTAGGGCCCAGCACTGAGAAACTACAAACTAGAGAACTATATACTGTATTCAATAAACTTAAGTCACAAAGTACCTGCTCATTCCCCAGGATTTACTGCAGCATACCCGTATTTTAGTTTATCTTTCTTACATGTGTTTATTTTTTCTAAGCTTCGGAAGCTAGAACTATGACCAATTTACGATTATTCCTCTGACTTGCGTTGCTCGATTATGACATTTCATTTGAACGCTGCTCTCCCAACACCTTGCATTAATCCACCCAAGTAACTACTGGAGACATTTTTGAGATGATTGATTTTTCACATCTGAAAGACATTTGTTATGGTATGTTAACAGTAATAAAACAAAGAGACCTTCAAGAGTACAGAATGGAACCGAGTGCCAAGATAAATGTTACATTTCAGCAGCATTCACGTATAATAAATGAAAAATATTAGTATAAACATTCTGCTTTTTATGAAGAGACTCCTTTATCTTTCTCTGCAATACACCGCATATGCATACATCTGTTTGTTTGCCATCAGGGATCTGAATATTATATTCTCGGCACTATTAGGAACAAATTTTAGTTATTTGTCTTATCAATATCAGCGACAGCCAGAGGGTCAAATATGAAAATTTGTCCTTGTATATCAGAGAGACCTCAAGAAAGCAAATTAATATTTCAAGCACTCAGCAGGGAATACATGACAAATGAAGTCTCCAAAATAATTATGACATCCCAAAGGAAAAATGTTCTTCATTTGCAAATTAATGCTAAAATATTTTACACATCTTTTAGAACACATGTTTAAAGGGCAATATTGTCATGCTCTATAACATATAATCTATCCAGGATTGAAGAGCCCCCTTTCAGAAGACTGGTGGTTGAATTCCCAGCAGAGGATAACACTTCAAAGATCCTCAGCTAAGAAGGGAAAAGCACCCTATGTTAGTATTGATAGGGCTACTTTCTGTGGATTTTCAAAAACTTCAGTGTGTTGCTGTTTATATTTTCTCTGATAACTCTAGTAATACTGAAGGCTTGAATGTAGCCTTTAAAGCCAAAACTGTCTGCGTGTTAGTTACTGCAAGTGAAGAACACAGGCAGGTGGAAGGCTTCCACGTGTGATGAGACTACACGGAATAGCATTCAAAGGTTGCAGTATGTGGTTCCCCCAGTACTGACCTTAGTCTGGCAAATGGTACAGAAAGGGATGAAACAACAGGGGAACTGTTCTAGAGAACTGTGCCACTAAGAACTGCTCAAGAGCAGAGGTCAAGGGGCACCCAGATAGCTGGTAATGAACTGCAACCGGCTTAACCACTTCAAGTGTATCCCGATTCTTTAATGTCATGAAATGTATCTGATAAATGCCAGGTGACAATGAAAAGCTCATATCTCACTGGTTATTAATATCATTGCATGATGTAGGTTCAAGTAATGGATGCAAAGTTATGGACATAAACTGAAATTATAATTCTTAAAATGTGTTTGCCTGCCAAGCAGGAGTTACTCACCTTAAACAAAGGAATGGAGTTTTTCCACTTAGGAGTTACTGTCAAAGTATTTTGAAAGACAATGAGAATGTATTTACATATTGCATAAATAGACCCCCATCAAGCTAACAAGGGGTGGAGGCAAACCTCACACTATCACGGTGAGGAAGCAGATTGACAACCAGATGTTTAATATTGATGCAATTACACTGGAGAGGGCAAGTACTAAATAATTTTTATTTTAGTAGACAAACTCAGCAGGAAAATTCCTTCACCAGGAGACTCTTTCCCCACAGCTTAAATTAACTTTATTGAGGGGTAACCCTCAGAAGAATCCATTTCAAGGATTTATTGGACTATAAAAGAGAGGGACAATCTCCCCCCCTCCCCCCGAGGTATCTAGCTTTCACCTAAGAAGACAAAGGAACCAGCCCTCTGACTCTGGGGAATAGATCATGACCCAGGAGCTCTGTCAGCCATCTTGATGGAAATGTGGTGAGGATTTAACATTGAGCCAAGTCTAGTTTGTTAAATTTTAGTTACTAGAAAGCATTTTGTCTTTCTTTCTCTTGTAACCATTTCTGACTTTAATCCTTATTTGTATTCACTTAAAAATCTCTCTTTAGAATGAAATAAACTTGTTTTATTTTTAAATCTAAACCAATGCAGTGCTGTGTTTGTACTGAACTGTTTGGTAACTCCAGTTAAAATAACAAACAGTTGTATATTGATTCTTTAAAGGAGCAACAAAATTTAACATTGCTCTGATTGTTGCAGGACAGGGCTGGACATTTCAGAAGAAATGGTTTGGGGAAAATTCAGGGCTGGGAAGAGTGTAGTTTCACTCTCCTTGGTTGTTAACCAAAGCTGGTGGAGGCCAGTGGTACTGCAGGTAGGCTCCAGTATCCAAAGTGTTGGACCAGGGCTGCCCAATACACAGACATAAAGTGAATGCTTGTTGCTGACTGTGGGTACCCCAGGACGACAGCTACAGTAGCAAAGCTTTAAGGCACTTATGGGTTATGGGGTCCAAGGTGACAACTCTTCACCGGTCAGGGCTGCATCCCAGAAGATAACAGGAGCACTAATACTTCTTCCTGCCATTCCCTCCAGTGTAGCAATATCAAGATATCGGCTGCTCTCTACAGAGCCAATTGTGAAGAACTCCCTCTCCCCCTTGCACACGAACGCAAAGATGGCCAGGATCTGGTCATTAACATTTAACACAGAAAAGCTTTACACCTTCAAAAGATATAAACAAGCTAATCAATCCTCCCAATTCCCCTAGGAGGTAGGTCAATCAGTATCCTCTCCATCATTACTGTTTCCAAGATTACTATGATTATTTATGGTATAGACACATGCAATATACACTGATCTTTTGTTGTCAACTGATCCAATAAACTTTGTGCATATCTATTCATATCCAACTCCAGATTGTTTTGTAATTAATTCATCTAGAGGTCTCTGCTGCCTTTGAATTGGAATCACAGGTCTGACACATTAGCAAATGTTTCTATCACTTTTACAGCCTTACACATCTGCGCCCCCCCCTTTATTTTTTTGCTTCAGTATAGAAAAGAAGAAATGATTTGGTGATGCCTCAGGCATATTTGATACCAAAACCAGTTAGATCTAAAAACATCATTTCTACAAGTCAAGGAAGAAAGTCTAAAGAAGAGCCCCTGAAAATCCCACTGGCAAAACAATAAAAGCAACGTGCAGGTAAAGTACATTTCGTTGTTAATAAGAATGCGCAAATCAACAATGGGTTGTAGGTGGCTTTCATACACTCAACTTTTAAAAGACTCTGAAGTCAAGGTTTCAGCACCAGCTTGTAAATAACAGCGTATTGCATTTTTGGAAATCTTACAAACAGTATTTGAAGTGAGGGGAAATTATGACATCTAACGGTGGTATTTTTGAAACAAGGAAGTTTGAAGATGGTCACAAACAATTGAACACGACAGGGGACAATATACACCCTGCAGTACTAAGGAGAGCATGTGGGGTACTTGACTTGAATTCTCTCAGAAAAGTGAGAACAGAGCCTCTCAAAAGCAGCTCCATCCACCTTTTGCTAGTGTCTGCTAGCCAAGTATGTTGACCTTCATGTGCATCGTGCATCATGCTCATATCCACAATTGAGACAATAAGAGACTATGTGGGTCGACACTGCTCCAGTATCCCTCTTACCACAAAACAGCATAGTCCATAGAAGAGGGGATGGAGGGTTGGTATTGGAATCCAAATAGGGGCCACACATCTCAAAGAACCTCAAGTTACAGGTAAGTAACCTCCTCTTCTTCTTCGAGTAATGATCCCTATATTGATTCCAAACATGGGTGAGTAGCAAGCACTGATTAGCGTGGAGGTGGGTGCGAGGACTTGTGAGAAGTTATAGTCTGCAAGACGGCACAGCTGATGGCCACATCTGCCACCACTGCTGGGATGATGGCCAGTGAGAGTTAAAGGTGTGGATGGAGCTCCACGGGTCTGCTTGGCAAGTGTCATGCCATGGCATGTCCACGAGGCAGGCTGACATGGTGGCACGTGCCCATTTTGAGTGAGCCATGACTCCAGGAATTGGTGGTATCTCGGAGAGCGTGTAGCATTCGTAAATGCAACAGGAGATCCATTTGCAGATACACTGCAAGGGGAGGGCCTGTCCCTTGCAAAGTTCAGTAATGGCAACGAAGAGCCTGGATGAAGTGCAGAAGGCACAGGTGCATTGGAGGTAGAAGACCAGTGCACGGCAGATGTCAAGAGTGCGCAATGTTCTGGCTCTGTGGGAAGCATGGGGTTTGGGATAGAAGACCAGGAGTTGGATGTACTGGATGAGGTGGAACACAGACACCACCTTAGGGGTTGAATTTGGGGTGCATGTGTAAGGAGACCTTGTCCTTCTGGAAGATGGTGTAGGGTGAGTTGGCCATCATGGGCATCAGTTTGCTAATGCATCATGCTGACATGACAGTCACCAAGAGATCACCTTCATTCAGAGGTGGAAGAGAAAGCACATTGTGAGCGGCTCAAGAGTAGTTTGGTAAGGGCAGAGAGAGTGGTATTAAGGTCCCAGAGAGGGGTAGGTTTGAGCACCAGTGAAAAGGCTTTGAGCAGACCTTTGAGGAAACAAACAGTGGTTGGGTGAGTGAAGGTAGAGGAACTGTCCACCGGAGGGAGGAAGGCACTGAGCACTGCCAGGTAGACCCATATGCAGTTGTGGAAGAGGCCCCCAATTTGTGTAGGATAAAGTAGTCAAGAATAGGAATAGATACAGAGTCCAGCAGGTAATGGTGGCAGTGTGCCCTGATAGTGAATTGTTTCCATTTTGCTTGATAGCGGGCCCTGTCGACAGCCTCCTGCTGTCCATAAGGATCTCATGCACTGGGGTGGAGCTTGTCCTGTCTACTGTGTGAGCTTGGGCGAGTCACTTAGTTTCTCTCTGCCTCAGTTCCTTTGCTATAAAATGGAGGAAATAATACTTCTCTACCCCATGGGAGCGTTGCAAGAATAAATTTGCTAATGTTTCTGACATACTCTGATGCTATGTTGATGGGGCCATAGAATGAGGTCAGAGTCACTGACAGCAGATACTAGTTTCACAAGGCCTCAGCACCGTGAATGGCTCAATTTGTGCCAAATTTGCATTGTCTCATAACTGATTAGTTAGTTAGGGGGGAAAATATTGCTAACCGTCACATAAGACCTCTTAGGAGGTAACGGACTCTGACTTTCATAAACAAAACAGGCAATTATGTTGAACACAGACCTATCTTGAAACTAATGTATTTAAGATTATGAATGTTATCTGAATGTTTGAGACAGCCTTTGAAAGCGTAAGAGCTTCAGAGACCATTATACTGAGAAGCCTCAGGCAATATGAGCCTGCGGAATATTCAGAACCCTTTGTACCAATGAGTCTTATGTATTTGTGTGTCTAGTATGTGCAAGGGTCTTTTTAGGGGGTAGAGGGGAGGAGACAGGGACGGGACAGGGATTGAATGGGTTGGCGGAGGCACGTGGGGTGCAAAGGGCACTGGAGTTCTTCTGAAGAGTGCTGAGGGGTGGGTGGGTATGAATGGAATTGGGGTTCTCCTGAGGATGGGGGCTACAGCCGCTGCCTTCAGAGCTGGACGCCAGGCCAGCAGCTGCTTGCATTACCACCCTTACTTCTGCACTGCTGCTGGCGGCTGCCTTCAGAGCAGAGGGTGGCGGCTGCTAGCCAGATAGCGCAGCCCCCCCAATTTTCTGTCTAGCACACCTCAGCCTCCCATCAAGAAGAGGCTGGTGCCACCCCTGCTTTTGTCCTTAAATGAATGTACTCTGCTGTGCAGGAACTCATTGAACACTGGTGAACGACTGTCATTGTCCTTAGAAAATAAAGCACAGGTCAACCTAACAAAGCAATCAAAAGTCCAATTACTCCCACTGAAAATGGAGTCAAACTACTCCCACTGTGCACTAGGCAGTAGTTTCAAGTCATGTGAAACTTTCCTTTGGGTTCAACCTGTGGGGGTTTGCAAGCCAAAAGCAAAATCCAGTCAAGAACTGGCAAATTCCCTGTTTGGGGATAAAACCTTACACAACTAGAAAGGCCTTGTCACCTATGTTTTAAAATGTAACTCCTACTATTTGAAATGCAAATGCCGTCTGCAATGATTAAGCAAAAAGGCTTCATTCACATTCAGATAATTTCCAACACTATTTCTCCACATACACACATCACTGTGGTACACTGTGTTTAGCTGCTCAATGTGCTGTTCCTCGCTGCCCCGACAATGCATTTTTTCCTACAGACTAACACTGAAGTTTGACTTGATAAAAAAAAAAAGGGGAAAAAAAAAAAAAGCAGCAAGTTCATTCCATGTATGTTTTTGAGAGAGAATGTAAATCTACACTTTACCCACAACCTGACTTCATTCCAAACATTGGCAATGTGAGACTGATTGTTCCGGACCCACTCTGCTGTACATTTATCATTCTTCTACAAAGAGCTCAGTATTTTAAAATAGAAATGCAATGGCAAAGTATTGAATTGATACATGATAAAATGCATTTGATTAAGACTTAATAAAGTAGTCTGTATATTACCAGTGAATAATTCACAGTAAGATAAAGTTGGACATAAAGCAAATAGAGTGTCAAAGCTAATTTCGATGTGCATTCTTCAGCCATATTACTTATGTTATTACTAATTTTTAAAAAAAAAATGCATAATGGGTTTCAGTAGCTTTTTCATTATTACAGCATATACTACAATAAGCCCTTTGGAAAAACATACCTAATTTAGCCATATAAATGGTATAAAAGCAATGCAATATTTATAGGAAACTAGTTAGCTTAGTGCCTTTTTTCATACTTTGAAAAGCACGGTTTGACTTTAAAAGCAACAGTGCTTCAAAAATCCTTTCGTCCACTCAGGTTTTTTGGATTGGTTTTCTGTGAATCATCCTGTAGTGAGTCGGTGTGGCTCCCCTCCTGCCCAGAGGAGGGAGCACTGGAGCAGACACCTGAGTGGGCGGAGCCACCACCACCTGTCCCCGCCCCCCGGAAGTCAAGGGGCGGGACAGGAAGTATAAAGCCTGGCAGCCAGAGCTCAGTCAGGCGCCGGCCACCGCAGGGAGCAGACGTGCGGCCAAGAGCTCCCGACCAGGATACCTCTGAGGCCCGGGGATATTCGCCTAGCTGGCCGGAGCTGCCCCGGGCTCACTACGAGGAAGAGCCGCCGGAGCCCGTCCGTTCCCGTCATTGGGGGGAGCCCTTGGAACCCCCCCACAGCGACCCCGAAGGTGAGCCTGCACCAGAACCCCTTCGGCCCTGCTGTTACCCGGAGGAACCGCCCGAGGACAACTGGCCGGACTTCCCGACGGAGCTGCCGGACCTGCCACCAAGCCCCGGCCGGGAGGAGCCTATGCTGGTGGACTGGACCCTGCCCGGTGCCGCGGACGAGGTAGGCCCTGAGGGGGAAATCGGAAGTAGCCCGGGGGAAGCCGACCCCGGTCAGGCTGACGAGACATGCGAACCCATGTCAGTGTGTTTCGGTCAGGATACCCCACTGACCGGCGGCGGCAGTAACCGCTGTTAGGGCCCCGGGCTGGAACGCAGTGGAGTGGGTGGGCCTGCGTTCCCCCCTGCCACCCCCCCACACGGGTGGCAGGCTTCCCCCTCACCCAGCGCTCTGGTCTCGCAGTCAGAGCTTACCCGGAGTGAGGCTTATTTAGCCAGCCCCCCTGCACCAGAGGGCCTGGCCTCCTGAAC
>NW_020664483.1:11668353-11669271 GCF_002925995.2 Terrapene triunguis | reverse complement strand
CTCCTGAACTGCTTATTTAGCCAGCCCCCCTGCACCAGAGGGCCTGGGCTCCTAAACTGGACGGCGTGTTAGCCAGCCCCCCTGCACCAGAGGGCCTGGCCTCCAGAACTGTGTGTGTGCCCAGCCCCCCTGCACCAGAGGGCCTGGGCTCCTAAACTGAACGGCTTGTTAGCCAGCCCCCCTGCACCAGAGGGCCTGGCCTCCAGAACTGTGTGTGTGCCCAGCCCCCCCCTGCACCAGAGGGCCTGGGCTCCTGAATTGAACTGCTTGTTAGCCAGCCCCCCCTGCACCAGAGGGCCTGGACTCCAGAACTGTGTGTTCGCCCAGCCCCCCTGCACTAGAGGGCCTGGGCTGCTGCACCGCTTGTGGACTACTCAGCCCCCGCACCGAAGGGACTGAGAGCCGAGTTAATAGACTGTTTATTTCGTGGACAGGGAGTCGGTGTGGCTCCCCTCCTGCCCTGGAGGGTCGAGCCCCGGCAGGAACCTTTTACACATCCAAAATGGTATTCTAAGCCATTACTGTTTTAATGCTTTTATGGCATTAAAACACACACAGCTCTGAAAGAGTTCCACCTGATACTCCCCAGGCTGTTGTGTTTGGTGCTCACCTCACTGCACCCAGTGTGCTCTTTAAGCCTCCTGAGTCTGAACAGAAGGCAGGTATTTCCCCGATTAGTGATCTCTAGGGATATTCTCATGGTGCAGATTCTCGGTCTAGCCCCACCTTCCAAGAGTTGAGACCCCATAGTCCAACTCTCAAGTCCTAGGACTAGTGCTTACTGCCAGGGCCGGCTCCAGGCATCAGCGGAGAACGCACGTGCCTGAGGCGGCACATGCTGAGGGGCGGCATTCCGTCCATTCTTGGGGTGGCACAGTCCAGGTGGCTTTTTTTTTTTTTTTTTTTTTTTTTTTTTTT